>NC_134403.1:216900521-217120521 GCF_038048845.1 Mixophyes fleayi | reverse complement strand
ATTCTACAGTCCTGTTGGTTCTGAAATCACAGGAAAAGGGGCTGTGGGCCCTGTAGCTTGGTTTTAAAACTGTAGTGAAAATGTAACTCGTGGTTCACTCTGAGGGAGTCATTTGATTGAAGAGGTCCCATTTTTCCTGCTTCTCCCAGCACCAGAAACTTGATTCTAACTGAGGTATCAATTCTGTGTTTCATCCTTTTTATTTTATAAGAAACAATTGCACTATATTTGTATGTCTTTCATTATCTTATTATCTTAAGCATTGTGGATGTATGTTCCATATTAAATTACACTTAATAAGTTCAAGTCTCTGTGTTCTTACAAATTCACGTGACAGTTTCGTCAAGACGCTACATAATTGAAACAAGGAGAACATTGAGGTTTTATGTGAACTCTGATAAAAAGTAAATTGTGTTAGATTAATGTTAGGGAGAACCGAAGGCTTCCTAGATAAGAGTGTCAGCTCTTGTCAGAAAAAACCTTGGTGGTGGTATAATTAGTATCGCAAAGCTAGTGTGTGGCATAGATAGGGAAGGATTTAATCATTTTAGACAGACCAGGGGGTAAATGTATCAATCTGCGGGTTCTTCAACACCCACGTGTTCAGCCTCTTCCGTGATTAAATTTCAAGCGGCGCTGCATTGTAAAGGGTTAACTTCCCTTTACAATGCAGCGCCGCTTGAAATTTAATCGCGGAAGAGGCTGAACACGCGGTGTTGAAGAACCCGCAGATTGATACATTTACCCCCAGGTGGTTGTGTTTTGGTTAACCCTGTGTCACACCTGCATCACACAGACTCAGGTGAGTGCTGTTCGTGACACCACCCAAGAATGATAATCATTCTCAAGGATGCCTGCTCAAGTCCGAATATTACTGGACTGGCATCGCTGGATGTACCTCTCTTCAACTATGGGGTCAACGTACTTACGGACGCAATACTACTCAGACAATACCCCCTGCACTTTCTCCAAGCTTTCCACATTTTCCTTTACCCCTGAATTGAATAGAGTAATTGGCTGGACCGATTGTGCTACCAACTTCTCCTTTATCTCCAACTCCTCAATATCATTACCTGAACCAGCCTCTGTCACCTGTCCATAATTAAAAGAATTGACCGTCCTGAAAAGAGAAAGAGATGAGAGAAACACAGAACAGGAAGAACTACCACTTCATGCTGGACAACTGTCTTAGTCTTTGGCTCAGGTGTTGCTAACTGCATTTGGGGCCTCCCAGAACAGATTCATGAGTGCACTTGGAACCTTCTCTGGGTGTTGGCTCCTCTGCAGTGGGTGGAATGGATACCAGTGTGTCTCTGCTGCCCTTGAGGTCGTGATGCTGGTAGCCTACACTTGGTACCCATCTGTCAAATAACCTGAGCCTAGGAAATTACTGTTCCACAGCTTACTCTCCTGGTCCAACGTCCTGACAGTTAGTGTGACTTTTCAGGAGACAGTGTTTTGAACATTTTTGGTTGCTGTCTCACTATTTACCTCTCCTCTCAAGGTCTAGACCAGTCTCTCAGTTACAAACTCATCACAAGAAAAGTCATAAACATTTCAAAAGTCAACAGGTTAGGAGGCAGCTCAGGAGTGATCTTGATAGTGGGGAGGACTAGTGGCCAAAGCTACCAGCCACTTCAATCAAATTCCAACCCTCATTTTATTCAATTCGTTCTAACTAGTACCGTTACTTTATGTTCACACTGGTTTGTGGCTAATCAAAAGTATGTAATTTGTTACCACTACTCATACATTATACATTTATTATCAATAACATGAATACCCCTATCACCTATTAAAACTCTAGGGCTATCACATTGAATAACAAAAGCTTTGAGTATGACACAGTAATACATTAGACACATTTCAATACACCTTTACCCAGATATATATATCATCGGTACACCAGTGCATACTTGAGGATCCTGCATGGTGGTAATTGGATGACGTGGATTTGTTTTACCTGGAGGAAAAACCCATCTGCAGGAGGGATAAGGGATGGCTCTATGGGTATCATCTTCCTGACATTCTCTCAATCAAGACAGGAGGTTGCCTTCCTACTAGCTTGAGAATAAACGTCTGGTGCACCCCAATATACTCTTACCAGCTTGCACATACCTTCTGTACCCAGCTGAGCCAGACCATGTGCTGCCTCCGCTAGGTCTGGAAGATACACTCTGGGAGCTACTGGCCTACCTTGTCCATCTCTCCGAGGTCCGCCAGACTCCTGACCACATCTCTTCACCTTCCAGACAGTTTATTCTTCAGGTAAAACAAATCTTCATATATTAACTAATATGTGTATGCTTGCATGTGTGTGTGTACACATTTTAAAACAATACAACGAAAAGCAAAACAAAACAAAGATTTGTCAGCTGTCACATACAACCCTGCTGTCTTTTTGACAGCCATATTTGCCCTGGTGTGACAGCCATGTACAGTCGTGTGTGTAAGTGTGGACTTTACTAGCAGCTACTTCAGTTGGTAACTGTGTCACTGTATAAAGTCCTCTATGTAATGTCCTAATAATGTGCTGGCATTGTTATAAAAAGATTTTTCAGTCACCTCAATGTCGCCCCCTAGACTAGAAAAATGCTGAAGACCAATGTATATCAATCGATTTTCACTCTGCCAACTCACATGCCATTTTCAGTACCCCACATTCAGCTACTTGACTAAGTGAGAAGGGCAAAGGGGTCTATCTTTATAACACTTTCTTCAAATATAATAGTATCCAGTACATGTCTGTCTAACAGTGAAAAAACATAAAACATGTAAATTTTACATTTTCTAGGGTTTCACATAATGTCGTATCTTGTGGCAAAAATCCTACACAGAGATGCATACCTGTATGTCTAACCTCCAGCAATCTTCTAACCACCCTTTGTGCATATATATAAAGGCACATTTTGTACAGGAGACACGAGAAAAAAACCCAAAAACAAAACAAAACAGATATGCAATCTATAAAATGTGAATCGAATTTCCACAACAAAAAACTTTCTGCTTAAAATTAGCAGCTTCTATACACATAAAAACAAACCCCTAACTGCTTCTGTGACTTATGTCAATCTAGTGTGTATATTCCTGAGTCCGTCTTATGTCACAAATGTCTTAGCCCCTGTCACGAACGCGCTCCCAGCTGCCGTGACGTTGGGGTGTTTGCTGTATGAGGTCACACACGATTTCAGCCCGCAGTCTCTCTCACCTATCACACAGGTTCTTAGACCTACGGAATCGCCCCCAAACACAGCGCTCACACCCCCAGACACTTCAGGTACAGCCACCACCTATTGGTTATGGGCAATAGGACCCCAATATACTGTCCCACGCTGGCACACAGGCTCCTAGTTCCACAAACTAGCAAGACTCACACCAGCACCCACAGGGTTAACTCTTCACACCTCCAGACTGTTACACAAATGTACATACAAGCACACACAGCTTGTTAATCAAATGTATCAACCAGTCACACACTGGGTAACCTGGATAAGCAATCTCTCTTCTACACAGGCTATGGATTCTTTAGAGTATCAAGGACGCAACTTATTAAATTTTAGATTTAATATACAAAAGGTACAGGGCATACAGATATAAAGAAAAATAATGAATAAACAAATAATAAATTTGACATAACAAGCAAAACAGTTTAAAATAAAAGAGATAACGTACAGAGCATTACTTACATATAATAATCTGTATGCCTGGGGCAGGCAGAAATGATGGACAGTCCTTCAAATTAGATTGATCCCCAAAAGTCTGACAATTTGTTCCCTCAGAACACAGATTTTTAAGCAACCTCAAATGGGTGCGGCATTCACAGGGGCAGGGTTAATGCTAATCGGGGTTGTGTCCTGGGACACCTTTTCAAACCAAATTTACCTGTTGCCTGATTTATTAACCAATTCTACAATGTGATATATTTGTCCTGGACAGCGTTACATCGATCCAATCTTATCATTAACAAATCCCTTATGACTTGGTTCATCTTGTCATATCAAACATGCCTAAGTACAGGGCATTCGCAGAGCTTCCACTCCTTTTCTCCATTTCTCTGTGGGTCAGAATTCTTAATTTACCATATGAGCTGCCCTTCCTCATGCTATTGAGGAATAGGTGGTTGATCTCTGCTTTTATTGATTTTAAGTGGCATATTTTAAAACTGAATTCTTTCTGTCTATACAGTATTACATATAGGCTATGTTATCCCCTGGCCTCATTGAGCCAGGCTACATGCTGAGCGGTACCTACAAGTCTATTCAAGTGTCACAAGCAAACAGTGCTATGTCCTGGAAGCTGCTAAAAGTGGCAGGCTTATCTCCTCACACTGGGATGTAAAAACCTCCAAACACCATTACATCAGACTCTGCGTCTTTTACTGTTACACTAGCTTATCAATGGATTCATTTGATACAACCTATTTACCCTGCAGTTATGAATTATCCCTTGTAAATAACTGCAAGCTCTCTAATTTACACCTAGGGGTTAGTTTGTGTTTATACTACCTATTGAAGGGAAGTAAATTAGCTAGGGAAATACATGATCAAATACAATGGATGTCTGATCTGCATATCTAAAGCTGGTCTCTGCACAAAGGGTTTACCTAACTCAATTACCTGTTCCTGGGCTCATTTAGTCACACCTTTATCTGAATTGAACATCAGGTGAATTTAGGTATTCATGCAAACATTTATTTGGGTCCTGACATCCAATATTCTATTTCAGCATATCAGATTTATGCTTTATCCTGACATCTCCCCCCTTCAAGAGATGGCATGGGCATTGACTGACAGGTCAATGCCCAAGATCATCTCATCTAATTTCCACCTGGGTCCACTGTAATAGCTGCTAGCTGGCTCTCACTGTCATTATGAGCCTTCAACCGATTATTATGAAAATTTCTCTCTATCATCCTGGCAGGGGAATCATACCACTGCTTCTGGCTGGTCTGGGCCTGCATCACGTTCTCGTGTACCACCCCTGTTACAGTGTGCACTTTGTCTCTAATCCTCATGTCTTCTAAGTGAAAGCCTGAGGGAAAAATGGCCAGGAATTCCTGATACTGTACTTCTAAGTGGGAACCCCTTAAGGCTGGCACAGCAGAATACCTACTTCTACTCTGCCCTACTCCCCAGTTACAACCTTCCCTGTCAGTGGGACACCCTATGCACTTCTTATCTTGGGGCCTACATAACAGGACACTCCCCTCCCCCTTGGACTCATCTATCTGGGGATGTAGAGTAGCCGGGAGTATGGGCCCCTCATTTATCTCCTCTAAGCCGTTAGATGGCTGGCTAAGTGAGTGTGGGCTAGCAACTGACCCCCTTGTCTCTATGGAAAACTCAGACGAATGGTCAGAACTCATATGTAGATCTGAGTGGTGAACATTCGAACTACAGGTCCCAGCAACAAAGTAAGAATTGCTGTCACTCGCTACTTCCCGTTGGTCAGGACTATGTGTCTCCCCCACATGCTCAATCGCTCTGTATGCAGCTGGTTCAGGCACAGAATATACATCTTCACTCTGCCCTCCCTCCCAGTTACCTGGTACAGCATCTTCCGAGCACATTACCTGGGTAGAAACATTGTCTTTCTCTAGCACAACAGAATTAATCACATTGTCATCTGTCCCATTTCTAGTAAGCATATTATCTACACCAGTATTAATGCCAACATCTGCAATAACAATGTCCGCTGTCCCTATCCCATGACAAGATGTCAGTGTAAAAACAGGTTTGGATTCTAACACAATACTGTTATTGACATTATCCTCATTATAGGCAGTAGGTCCAATAAGACATTCTCTTTCCTTATCACATCCTGGCACCTCGGGTTCTTCCCGTAAATCATCATAATTGCCAGAGTTAACACTGGCACGTATCAGCTTCTCATCATCACATTTCACTCGCACAGCACCAGATGCAAAATGATTACAGAACAGTTCAGGTTCTTTACACAAAGTCACATCATTGGCAGGTTCAGCATTATCCCATACTACCTGGGCTGAGTCACATGGTGTAACAGAATTAGAGATAGTAGGAACAACATTTGCGGGAACATACTGAGAATTTAACCACCCAAGATCAGTAACTACTAAAACATTTGTGGGAATATCTTCAGGCACTTCCATTTTTCCCCCAGAAATAGTCTTCTCAACGATTATGTCCTCTTTAAAATCAGCCTCCTCCAATAGCAAATTCTGTGCAGCATCTGGTAGTATGCTGCTAGCATCATCAGCTTCCCCCAGCAGATTAAAAGGGGCCTCTGGATGCAAAATCTCGGTAGCATATTCCATGTTATCTGTAGCTGGCAGGGGTACCTTTTCCTCGTGGGCCACCCCTATAGGCTGGGCGATTACTGATCCAGCTTGTGAAAGAAGCTGCTGCAGGTGCTGCCTTTCGTCAGCCACCCGGCGACACTGATCTAGCCAGAATGGGGTATGAAGTCCACCCCTGAAAGATACCTCTTCCTGAGCGTATTCAAAACTCTCCTCCAGGTAGTCCAGCCGTTCCATAAGACTCATCGTGTAGCCCGGAATAAGGACCATCATGCGATACTCGCTGAAAGGATGTATCGGGCTTTCCTCTTCCCAGTCGAGGTGTTCGATGATCTCCCTGCGTGTCTTGTTGTGGCAGGAGAAACCTCGCAGCTGAGCTTCTTCAATTAGCTCTGCCATACTCATCATGACAAGTGGATTCTTTGGATTTAAGAAAATGTACCTACTCGGATCCTCTGGTTCAGTGACATTATCCACACCTTGATCCTCTGGTTCTGTCTTGCTCCCCAGCTCAGGTTCCATATCACATTGCTTCTTTGCATCATCCTCCAATAATGCGTGAACCAGCTCCTTTTTAGTTTTATCTGTCCAGTCGAGACCTCGCTGCTCACACAGGGCAATTAAAACTTCTTTGGCTTTTTTCTTGTAAGCAGCTGCCATCCTTGCAGTCACTTTGCAAAATAAAAGATAGAAAAGAAAAACAAGAGAGAAGGGAAGGGAACTGCTTTGCACGTATGTCTTCAAAAATTATAGCCCTGAGTTTCGTCCTTGTAAAACTATTGTATTCCTCGCAAGGTTACAATCAGTTTATAAGTGCAAAGGTTAATTGCTTAAACCATGCACTTAATACTCTAAGAAATTAAATCATCCCACCGCTATGCCACCAATTTGTCACGAACGCGCTCCCAGCTGCCGTGACGTTGGGGTGTTTGCTGTATGAGGTCACACACGATTTCAGCCCGCAGTCTCTCTCACCTATCACACAGGTTCTTAGACCTACGGAATCGCCCCCAAACACAGCGCTCACACCCCCAGACACTTCAGGTACAGCCACCACCTATTGGTTATGGGCAATAGGACCCCAATATACTGTCCCACGCTGGCACACAGGCTCCTAGTTCCACAAACTAGCAAGACTCACACCAGCACCCACAGGGTTAACTCTTCACACCTCCAGACTGTTACACAAATGTACATACAAGCACACACAGCTTGTTAATCAAATGTATCAACCAGTCACACACTGGGTAACCTGGATAAGCAATCTCTCTTCTACACAGGCTATGGATTCTTTAGAGTATCAAGGACGCAACTTATTAAATTTTAGATTTAATATACAAAAGGTACAGGGCATACAGATATAAAGAAAAATAATGAATAAACAAATAATAAATTTGACATAACAAGCAAAACAGTTTAAAATAAAAGAGATAACGTACAGAGCATTACTTACATATAATAATCTGTATGCCTGGGGCAGGCAGAAATGATGGACAGTCCTTCAAATTAGATTGATCCCCAAAAGTCTGACAATTTGTTCCCTCAGAACACAGATTTTTAAGCAACCTCAAATGGGTGCGGCATTCACAGGGGCAGGGTTAATGCTAATCGGGGTTGTGTCCTGGGACACCTTTTCAAACCAAATTTACCTGTTGCCTGATTTATTAACCAATTCTACAATGTGATATATTTGTCCTGGACAGCGTTACATCGATCCAATCTTATCATTAACAAATCCCTTATGACTTGGTTCATCTTGTCATATCAAACATGCCTAAGTACAGGGCATTCGCAGAGCTTCCACTCCTTTTCTCCATTTCTCTGTGGGTCAGAATTCTTAATTTACCATATGAGCTGCCCTTCCTCATGCTATTGAGGAATAGGTGGTTGATCTCTGCTTTTATTGATTTTAAGTGGCATATTTTAAAACTGAATTCTTTCTGTCTATACAGTATTACATATAGGCTATGTTATCCCCTGGCCTCATTGAGCCAGGCTACATGCTGAGCGGTACCTACAAGTCTATTCAAGTGTCACAAGCAAACAGTGCTATGTCCTGGAAGCTGCTAAAAGTGGCAGGCTTATCTCCTCACACTGGGATGTAAAAACCTCCAAACACCATTACATCAGACTCTGCGTCTTTTACTGTTACACTAGCTTATCAATGGATTCATTTGATACAACCTATTTACCCTGCAGTTATGAATTATCCCTTGTAAATAACTGCAAGCTCTCTAATTTACACCTAGGGGTTAGTTTGTGTTTATACTACCTATTGAAGGGAAGTAAATTAGCTAGGGAAATACATGATCAAATACAATGGATGTCTGATCTGCATATCTAAAGCTGGTCTCTGCACAAAGGGTTTACCTAACTCAATTACCTGTTCCTGGGCTCATTTAGTCACACCTTTATCTGAATTGAACATCAGGTGAATTTAGGTATTCATGCAAACATTTATTTGGGTCCTGACATCCAATATTCTATTTCAGCATATCAGATTTATGCTTTATCCTGACAGCCCCATGAATGAGACTGTGTCTATGTCATTTTGTATCTCTATACAAGAGAAGAGTGAGATACTAACAGGGATGTAAAGAATGAAGAATAGGAGAGCGATGAATAATAAGAATATGAAGATTTGAATACAAGGGTTTGAAAACAAACAGAAATGCAGAAAGGGAGATTCTACAGCAAACATGACAGCTGGATTAGACACTATGAGAAAGTGGCTGTATTCATTCCACTAATCCCCTTAGCTGATCGCTAAACTATGACCCCTCCACATACTTGACTAGGGGTCTTACTGCAATCCAGTGTCGTCCGTCATTTGTTCATTAAGAACTTGGTATCACCATAACTATATACCTTTGTGACGGACTTCCTGACTTATAATAGAGAAATGAAAAAATGAACTCTTATTAACTCATACTTATCTGAAATACATAAAACGATATTTTAGAGCAATGTATGTACATTCTTCATTTTTGAATAATGATTCTCAGCCAAACAAATTATCATGAGCCACTGCAGCCTAAAACAAAGAGTGTTCCAATGATCCATTGTTAATTTGTCTTTCAAAAGTAATTTTTCTACTTCTCTATCCCACCCACTTAATCACTAAGTCTATATTTCTTTTGTCTACCCTTATCTGTGAGAAGAAAAGACAAGATAGTTATCTTTAAACAACAAACGAAACAAACATTTTCATTCCTTACCATCGGCCAGCGATCAGGAAAGCAAACATATGACAACATAAGACAAACAAGCAATAACAACAAAGTATACTTTTAAACCAGTTTCTTTCTAACCCTGCACACTAATACTTACCATTGACTATTATTTGCCTTGCTTGCTCCTAATTTCCTAGCTTTCGCTCTAAGATTTTCTTTGCAATCTTTCCTCAAATGTCCCTTCTTAAGGCAGTTAAAACACTTCAAAGATTTCTCTTTCTTTCGTCCCTAATAGTGTTTTTTATAAATCTAAAGCTGTGAATGTAATCTTTCTAAAGCCTGGATACCCACCATCATTAGCCTATCACTCTGCGCTTTTTCCTTTTTACATATATTTTTATCATGTTCTACGGCATTCTCTCTAATTTCATTTACAGTGAGACTTCTCCAATTAGGAAAGGAGGTTTGTATCCAGGTCCTTAGGTCCTCCCGGAGACCATTCATTAGTACTACAATAACTACTTCCCTGTGTTCCACATTTTCCTTTATATTTGGTATCCCTGTATATGTAGTCATGGCTGCTAGAGCCCTAGCAAAATAGTCAGTTGTAATCTCACTACCTTTTTTTTTGATCATGAAAATGTTTCCCTATTCCACTAACACTGGAAAATATATGACCAACTGAACACCACTTCACACAAAGGTTTCTTTATATCCTGTTCACCTTTAGAACAGAACCTTTGTTGTCAGGTTACCTTTTTACCGTGCCTCGTCAGACACACCTGAACCATAGCGTTATCTCTTTTCAACGGTATACAAACTTCTCTCTTATCTGTGTCTTTTCAACAATAACCTCTTGTCTTTATGCATAACATTCACATTCACATACAACCTTTTGTTTTCTGCACAGAAAATACATTTCCCAAACAATAGTAATATCTTTTCAGAGGCTTTAGCAAGTCATTATACTATACATATAACAAACTATAAAATGACTGTTTAAACACGTGGCTACATCACCGGAAGTGTGCATACTCAATGCCGGAAGTACACATACGCTATGCAATGCAATACATTTTAAAACGCAAAACAACAATAAAAAGAAACAGTTTTCTTTCTTGTCCCTAGATTCAAGTTAGCGTTCCTTTAGATTATGCAACAACGGACATTCGGTTTCGCAACACAGAATGAACAACATGTGTTGAACACATTGCGTTCTTTCCCGTATGTGACGCGTTTTCCACCCATTGTTGAGGGCAGAAATCCGTATGCATTGCGTATCTTCCGGTAATGTAACCTCACCGCTAAGAGCCCCCAAATTATTAAAGTAATTTTATCGTTTTCAAATAAGCATTGTCTAAGCGATTGTGTTGTGTTTCCAAACCACAAAGTAATTTATTTTAGCAGATGCAAAATTTAGCAGTTCAATAGATAATTATAATACAGTACAGCCAATACCAAAAAGATAAATACATACCGCGCCTGCATGCGCTCGCTAAGCTGCGCCCCACTGGTACCAGCTTACAGTACTTCACTCCAGAATACTGTGGTCAAAGAAGACTAGGCTAATACCAGCTAGAGCTGAATTATATACACTCAGTGTTACAGAGGGAACAATGCAGATGACGTGGCTTGCTTCTATAGGACCAGGCTTCAGGAAGGTCCAGTGTAAACAGGTCATAGGCTAGTTCAAACAACCCCCTCCAAGGGTGAGGGTCAACATTCCGATGATTCCCCTGCCCAGAAACCAGTTTAAGATAGTCTATTTACATAGTACAGTCAGTATCACTTTGATCATTTATTCCCGAACATCAATAACTAGAGTATGCAATGTGCGATCTCTTCGGCGAATGAACCGGATAACTACTGATGAATAGGGAAAAATGACACTAAACATGACACAGTTCCTGCAACTTGAACCTCAAATAACACTAAATTGTACATATAATCATAATATATAAACTAATAATAAACTAAATACTATATGCTCATAAATCACTGTAGAACGGAACCAATATAAAAAATATATAAATAACTAAATGTTAGAGTGCGAGTGTGTGCGTGCGTATTTTATTTTTTTACCGCGCGATCGCGCTATGCCACGTGGCATACTGATCGCAATCGCACGGCAAAACAATATTAACCAATATACTTTCGTTCATCTAATTATACGACTTTGACAATATATATATATATATGTGTATATATATATATATATATATATATATATATATTGTAACAAAGGGAGGCATTTAGCTGACAAGATGCAGAGAAAGCATGCAAGCAGAGTAAAACATTGGTGCAGTTATGCACCTAGATTGATGATAAACCAGGTAAAGACTTATGTGTGACAAACAATGGTTTAAGTTTGGTTAACTCACATGGTTTGAAAGCTCCTTCCTCACAGCCAGCAAACAGGGTGTGTCTGTGGAAAGAGAACCATTGATGGAAGTTTCCTCTTAAAGGGAAGGTGGGTGTTTTACCTGCCCATCGAGCTAACGCTGGGGGAAGTATAGCATTTATAAAAGCTTGCTTGTATCATTTGTTCAGTGAAACCAACGCTGGGGAAGCTGGCTAGTCTTTAGAGAGCTGGTCTTTGTCTAGCTAGCGTTTAGGGTTTCCAGAATCTGTGTGAAAGCTGTATGGTAACAAAACACGCCATCCTGACAATAAAACTACATAAAAAGGAAGAAGTTGTTCGCGTGTGCCTCAGCAGTAGCGGGCTCTTGCCACAATATATACATATATATATATATATATATTTATGTATATATATATATATATATATATATATATATATATATATATACATACACAAGACAACAGATACCCAATATCTGGGGCGCTTAACCCAATACTGTAGAATGAATGTATAAAATACAAAATGTCAGATGTTACAGTAAACACAAAGTCCAATTTACAGGAGGCAGCCAGTCCTAAATCAGATGGTGAATCTGGATAATCTAGAAAAAAGTGCAAAGAACAGGGCGCCACATAGTGTATTACCAGATAAACATGGAATGAGAGATGTACTATAATTAATTCCCGGATAGGAAAGACACGTGACTTTCAAGTTAAAAAACCCGTGAAGTTAATACAGCACACACGTGAGTGAAGTGACTCAATTCCCAAGTAAGATCACCACTAATTAAAGATTCTGCGTACCGGATAAAAGACTTGAAAGGCAAAACTGAAATGCTGATGATATTAATATGTCTGCTTAGACAACCAATGTAAACTTCTCCTCAGCAGAATGACACCGATGCAGCTGGGACCTCAGACACAGCAGAGTCTCTCAGGAGGCAACCAACCTCCTCCTCCCAGGTCTGCGAAGTTGTCAAATAAGCGGCTGCATAAGCTGTGTGAGGTCATAGCAATTTATTCATGGCCCTTTGGAAGGGGGCAGGGGCCCCATGCAACCCAAAGGGTAGGACTTGATATTGATAGAGACCATCAGAGGTGGAAAATGCAGTCTTTGGCTTGGCAGTGGAAGTCAGGGGAACTTGCCAATAACCCTTTGTTAGATCAAGAGTTGTCAAATAGTTACTACCAGCAAGATTTTCTACCAGTTCATCCACACGTGGCATCGGATAGGCATCAAACTGGAACATACTGTTTAGGCACCTAAAGTCATTGCAGAACCTAATTGTCCCATTGGGTTTTGGGACAAGCACAATGGGACTATTCCACTCACTAGTGGACTCTTCAATCACACCTAACTGGAGGATTTTCTCAATCTCCTTTCTCACATCCACCCGTCTGGCCTCTGGAATGTGATATGGCTTCTGTTTTACAATGACTCCTGGTGCAGTGACAATGTCATGTTCGATTAAGGTAGTGCACCCAGGAATGGAATATAAGACATCCCTGTTCCGGCGAATCATTTCTTCAGTCTGTTGTCTCTGCTTGATAGACAAAGCTGGCTCTATGGGCACTTCAGACTTTTCAATGGCAGTACTCACTACCTGAGGAGAGGTTTCCTCATCATGCCAAGGTTTAAGGAGGTTAACATAATATATTTGCTCCTCCCTTCTCCTACCTAACTGGCAGACCCTGTAATTGACAGGACCGACAGCATCTAGAACTTCATATGGACCCTGCCAATGGGCAAAAAGTTTGTTTTTCTGGGTAGGAACCAGGACTAGGACCTCCTTGTCCCCAGGCTTGAAATATCGAACAACAGCACTTTTGTCATAACTTTTCTTCTGTCATTCCTGAGGTCCTTTTACATGTTGTTGTACAATGGGCCCTATCTTTCCTAGCCTCTCATACATTTGTGACACAAATTGTAACAGGTTTGGCTCCCTGGGACCTTGCTGCTCCCACCCTTCCTTTAACATATCCAAGATACCCCTTGGCTGTCTCCCAAACAATAGCTCAAAGGGACTAAACCCTGTTGAAGCATGAGTTACCTCACGGATGGCAAACTTAAAATAGGGAATAAGAGTGTCCCAATCTTTTTTCCCTTGAGCCACGGCTTTCCTGAGCATGTGCTTTAATGTGCAGTTAAAGCGTTCCACCAAGCCGTCTGTTTGTGGATGGTACACGGAGGTGTGAAGTGCCATTAACCCTAACAACTGGCACATGTCCTTCATCAGTTTGGACATGAATGAGGTGCCCTGGTCTGTGAGAATTTCCTTGGGTATACCCAAGCGTGTATACATCAATACAAGTTCTTTAGCTATGGTGCTGGACTTTATATTTCGTAGGGGAATTGCCTCTGGATACCTGGTTGCATAGTCAAGCACCACTAGTATATATTGGGGCCCATGTGCGGATTTTTCCAGTGGCCCCACAAGGTCCATGGCTATCTGTTCAAAGGGAACTTGTACTATTGGTATTGGAATGAGAGGTGCCCTGTACATGGGTTTGGGACATGTTCTTTGACAAATGGGACAGGACCGTCAATACCTTTTCACTGCTATGTGTACACTGGGCCAGTAAAACCTAAGCAGAACTCGTTCCCGTGTTTTATCCTCCCCTAGGTGTCCACCACAGACATGTGTGTGCTGCTTTTAACACTAGTGGTACATGGACCTGAGGATTCATTAATTGTTCTACTTTTTCACCCTGTACAATAGCAATTCTATACAGAAAATTCTTTTTCACAATAAAATATGGTATACCTTCTGCAGGCTGGGCGGCTTTCGCTACCCCATTTACCTCAGTCACACTTTTAAAGGCATGTTCCAAAGTGGCATCATTAAGTTGGTCCCGAGCAAAGTCCTGCAGAGGAAAGCAAATTGGTATTGCGGACCAGTCCATATCCTCACTGACTGGCGGGGAGGGCTCATCCGCGACATCACCGACCAATGCTAGCTTGGACTGTCTATGTTTCCCCGCAGTTGGATACTTTTGTGGAACTCCTGCTGTGACTTCCAGAATGGCATTCCAGTTTGGCAGTTCACAAAGAACGAGGTCCAGATGTTGTGGATTCTTAGGCGGTTCCTTTAAGACTGGGCTTCCGACCATTACATCAGTTGCCGGCATGTCGGGCCGGATCCGCTCACCGAGGACATCATTAAACAGTGGGAAGTCTCGCCCCAAAATGAGTGGATATGGGAGTTTAGGTGCTATGGCAGCTACCACCATAACGTTTTTTTCCGTGAGTTTGACTGGTAGTAGTGTTCATTCATACTCCTCTGTCGTCCCATGTATGCAGATAACCTTCACCTTGGGCAACCGAGAAGTTATGGTTTCTGGTACGGCAGACCTGGAAACCAACCAAAGTTCACTCCCTGAGTCAACCAAGGCCGGACAAGGTTTTGGTTGATTAGCACCATCACCCGGAACAAACAAGGACTTCCTGATGTGGGACTCATGGTAAACAGCTTGAGAAAGCAGGCCCAATATGTGCCACCGAACAGTTCATGGGTTTCGGTAGTATAGGACACTCTGCCTTGAAGTGGCCTGGCTCACCACATTCGAAGCACTTCAGATTAGACACTTTTGTATCTGGCCCTCTGTTCATAGCAGTTTTGCCATTGGGCCCTGTAGCAAGGATTGTCAAACCTGGCTTTTAGCGTGGCATCGGCTTTGGCACAAATGCAGGTTCTTTAGTGATTTGCTGTAGCGCACAAAACCTCTCTACCACTGTGGCAAGCTCTTCATAAGTTAGTGGGTCTGATTGCAGCACCCACCTTTGCAAATCGCGGTTCAGCCATGGTTGCAGGGATCTATCACCAGAACTTCGATAATCTGAGAAGGCGAATTCTCCTAAGGCTGCAGCTATTTCTTTAAACTTTTAGAAAGCTTAGCCAATTGCGCCCTGACCGGCTTTTCTTTATCATAGCGCCATTGGTGATAGTGCAGGGCTCGGCCTGGCCCAGAAAACCCAATGCGAGCCAATATCTCAGACTTTAAACACATATAATCAGAGGCCCGGTCCTCATCTAGATCCATATAAGCTCGCTGATCTTCACCAGTCAGATATGGCGCCAGACTCTCAGCCCAATCTTTAGGAGGCCATTTTGCCCTTTTTGCAAGTCTCTCAAAGGACACCAGATATGCTTCTACATCATCAACTGGTGACATTTTCTGCAGAACCGGACTAGGTGGTTCATTTCTGTCATGCCTCACCTGGCTTCACTCTTCCCTTAAGAGCCTTGTGTTTTCCACCTGTGCCTCGGCGACTCGTAGCATCTGAGCTTACTGCCCTTGCTGTGCAGCGGCCACATTCACAAGGGTTCTCAGTACTTCCTCCATGTTGATGTCTGCGTGGGCTGGATAGCGGAAACTTGCTTCCCAAAGTATACCACTTCTGACACCACTACTGCTGAAGCAAACACGAACAACTTCTTTTTATGCAGCTTTATTGTCAGGATGGAAAAATTTATTTGACACCATATGAATTTCACAGCAATTCTGGACACCCTACACGCTAGCTAGACATAGATCAGCTCTCTAAGGACCAGCCAGCTTCCCGAGCGTTGGTCTCACTGAACAATGAAAACAAGCAGGGTTTTATACCTGACACTCCTCCCTCAGCCCTAGCTTGATGGGCAGGTGACACACCCACCTTCCCTTTAAGAGGAAACTCCCATCAATGCTTCTGTTTGCACTAACAGACACACCCTGTCTGTTTGCTATGAGGAAGGAGCTTCCAAACCATGTGAGTTGACCAAACTTTTAAACTATTGTTTGTTACTCATAAGTCTTTACCTGGTTTATCATTATTTCTAGGTGCATAAATGCACAAATATTTTACTTTACTTCCATGCTTTCTCTGCACATTGCCAGCTAAATACCTCCCTTTGTTACAATATATATATATATATATATATATATATATATATATATATATATATAAAATGTGTGTGTGTATATATATTCTGGATCTTCTGGGCCTCCAGTCTAAGTGTAGGCTAATTTCAAACTGCACCTGAGTTTAAAAAGTAAGGCTAGACATAAGGTAGCTCAGTCCTGGGGAGAAGGTTGGGTGCCTTCTGGGAGACTCTGAAGCAGTAAGTGGTGCACTCTTTATATAATGAAAGATAGAAGGCACATTTAGTGGTTGGAGGGAGGTGCAAGCTATGTCCTCTATGGTGATGGCCACGCATACACACATCTGGCCACACACGCACATCACTGGCCGCACCTTCAGTGGGACGACACTTCTCACAATAGGCCCTTAATAATTTTCAGCCCTAGGCAGGGCCATTTTAACAGGATTATAGGAACCCTGGGCAAAGCAAAAAAACATGCTGTACAGTTGTTACCTCGGGGCTGTATCCAGCGAAGGAGGGATCAAAGGGCTACATATAGTCTCTTTACAGTACTTCACAATTGCTGTGAAGGGAACTGTTGAAGTGGGGATAAAAAAAAAAGTCCTAAATGGCCAACATACCCAGCACACTACTCCACATGCCATCAAACCTATCTAAATGCCCCTTGCATGCCCACCAGATCTCTCCATATGTCCCTTACATCCACATCAGCTGCTTTTGATTCCCTTCTTCTTTATCTCCTATTTCACATTGTGCCGTCCATTATGCTGCTTTTGCTCCCCTTCATTTCTCCCCTATTTCACATTGTGCCGTACATTATGCTGCTTTTGCTCCCCTTCATTTGTCTCCCGTTTCACACTCCCCTTTCACTTACCTTTTTATTGCCTTCTTTCTTTTGAATTCTTCACTTCTGTCTCTTCTTCTTTCTTTACTCATTGCGGCTCCTCTCTCTGCACTGTTCACAGAAAATGTCAGCTACGATGATGTCACACCCGACATTCAGTGCAAGCGCAGCAGTAAAGAGGGAGGGTGCTGGATTGGCAAAGGAGATTTAAAAAAAACAAAACTTATTTCTCCCGGGCCCCGGGCAGTTGCCCAGCATGCCCATGTGGAAAGATGGCCGTGGCCTCAAGCCCATGTGGCCCTTAATTAGAGATGGGCAGACTCGGTACCTCGAGAACCGAACCCGCCCGAACTTTAGGTATCCGAATACCGGAATTGAAAACGTTGCAAAACGTCATCGTGACGTAGTCGGATGTTTCAAATGCATAAATATCCGCCTCCACAGCAATCCATCGCCATTTGACAGAGGGAGAGAGAAGGGTTAGGTCGCAGGATTAGAGCAGGGAGAGAACAGTTATTAGAGCAGGAAGAGAGGAGTATAGACCAGGCATTTTTCCAAACATAACAAACTGTTTAGGGTGTCATATTCCCTCCTAAAGAAACTATTTTCTCCCTGCAGAAGTTGTAATATACAGTCAAGTCCATAAATATTGGGACATCGACACAATTCTCATATTACGGGCTCTATACACCACCACAATGGATTTTAAATGAAACTAACAAGATGTGCTTTAACTGCAGACTTTCAGCTTTAATTTGAGGATATTTACATCCAAATCAGGTGAATGGTGTAGAAATTACAACGGTTTCTATATGTGCCTCCCACTTTTTAAGGGACCAAAAGTAATGGGACAATCGACTCAAAAGCTATTTCATGGACATGTGTGGGCTATTCCCTCGTTATTTCATCATCAATTAAGCAGGTAAAAGGTCTGGAGTTGATTCTAGGTGTGAATTTGCATTTGGAATCTGTTGCTGTCGACTCTCAATATGAGATCCAAAAAGCTGTCACTATCAGTGAAGCAAGCCATCATTAGGCTGAAAAATCAAAACAAACCCATGAGAGAGATAGCAAAAATAATAGGTGTGGCCAAATCAACTGTTTGGAACATTCTTAAAAAGAAAGAACACACCGGAGAGCTCAGCAACACCAAAAGACCCAGAAGACCACGGAAAACAACTGTGGTGGATGACAGAAGATTTTTTTCCCTGGTGAAGAAAAACCCTTCACAACAGTTGGCCAAATCAAGAACACTCTCCAGGAGGTAGGTGTATATGTGTCAAAGTCAACAATCAAGAGAAGACTTCACAAGAGTGAATATAGAGGGTTCACCACAAGATGTAAACCATTTGTTAGCCAAAAAAACAGGAAGACCAGATTAGAGTTTAGCAAACAACATCTAAAAAAGCCATTACAGTTCTGGAACAACATCCTATGGACAGATGAGACAAAGATCAACTTGTACCAGAGTGATGGGAAGAGAAGAGTATGAAGAAGGAAATGAACTGCTCCTGATCCAAAACATACCACCTCATCAGTGAAGCATGGTGGTGGTAGTGTCATGGTGTGGTCATGTATGGCTGCCAATGGAACTGGTTCCCTTGTATTTATTGATGATGTGACTGCTGACAAAAGCAGCAGGATGAATTCTGAAGTGTTTCAGGCAATATTATCTGCTCATATTCAGTCAAATGCTTCAGAACTTCACAGTGCAGATGGACAATGACCCGAAGCATACTGCAAAAGCAACCAAAGCGATTTTTAAGGCTAACAAGTGGAATGTTATGCAACGGCCAAGTCAATCACCTGACCTGAATCCGATTGAGCATGCATCTCACTTGAAAGACCAAACTGAAGGGAAAATGCCCCAAGAACAAGCAGGAACTGAAGACATTTGCAGTAGAGGCCTTGCAGAGCATCACCAGGGATGAAACCCAACGTCTGGTGATGTCTATGCATTCCAGACTTCAGGCTGTAATTGACTGCAAAGTATTTGCAACAAAGTATTAAAAAGTGAAAGTTTGATGTAGGATTGTTTAATTTGTCCCATTACTTTTGGTCCCTTAAAAAGTGGGAGGCACATATAGAAACCGCTGTAATTCCTACACTGTTCACCTGATTTGGATGTAAATACCCTCAAATTATAGCTGAATGTCTGCAGTTAAAGCACATCTTGGGGTAAATGTATCAAGCTGCGAGTTTGCAAATCCAGCGATTTTCTCAGGAGAGTTGAAACTAGCCGATGTATGAAGCTGAGTTCTGCTTCTGTCAAAATCGCTACTTGCAAAATCGCCAGAGATTAAACTCACCACTGTTTACCACTGCAGCTATACAAGTCTACAATGTATGAATGTATGAAGCTGCGAGTTAGCAAACTCAGGAGAGTTTGCTACTAAACATGCCAGATACAACACGCTGCTTGATAGCAGCGTGTTGTATCAACACATCACTGTTACAACTACAGGGCCCAGCAAGCCAGGAATGTCAGGGCATGTTGGCACTTGTGGTTCTCCAAGTGCCAACATGCCCTGGCTGCCGTGGGTATGCTGGTGCTTGTAGTTATAAAAGCACCAGCATGGCCACACTGTTTTTGGCAACCTGGCTGGCTGGGACTTGTAGTTCCACAAACAAAATTGGTGTCAGTTTATTTTTTTTAACCATTTAGCGCCGTATTACCCTACTACCCACAGCCCAGGGGTAGTAGGAAGAGCCCTAGTGCTATCAGCACTGGGCTGGTTCTTTCTGGGGGGGGGCCCGCTCGTTTTTTTCGGCGGACCCCACTCCCTAGGGAATCCAGCCCAGCGCTGAACAGTCTAGGGTTGGTTAGTCATTATGGCAGGGGGACCCCTGTCGCGCGTCCCCCTGCTATAGTGCCGCCAACCCTGGCTGGTTTGCCTAGTGCTGGTAAAGTGAAAATCGGGGGGACCCCACGCAAAATTTTTCCCCGATTTTCACGGGACCAGCATTAGTCAGGCAGCACTAGGGTTAAGCATAAATAGTGGGGGGACCTCACGCTTTTTTTTTTTAAACTTTTATCTGTTCTTTAACTTATTACCAGGGCAGTGTAACAGTGATGTGTCTGCCAAACACAGGAGAGTTTGCTAAACTCGTCAGTGTTTACATCGCTCAAAATCGCCAGAGATGACGAGAGATTTTGAACATGAGTCTCAAAATCGCAGCTTGATACATTTCCAGTTTTTTTTTCCAAAAATCGCGATTTTCCGCAATTTCAACACGCTGGCAAACTCGCAGTTTGATACATTTACCCCCTTGTTTGTTTCATTTCAAATCCATTGTGGTGGTGTATAGAGCCCAAAATAAGAGAATTGTGTCGATGTCCCAATATTTATGGACTTGACTGTAGCAGCACTATTTCTTTATAAATTTGCACTACAAGTGATTGGGGTGAGACATTTTCCCCATTGCCCAAAAATCTATTTTCTGGTGTTGAAATTATTAGATACCAGCACTATATATTTCTGAATTTGCACTACAAGTGATTGGGGTGTGACATTTTCCCCATTGCCCAAAAATCTATTTACTGGTGTTGAAATTATTAGATACCAGCACTGTATATTTCTGAATTTGCACTACAATTGTTTTGGGTATCATTAAAATGGATCCACAGCTGTCCACATATGAGCAGGATCAGCAAGCAGCTTCTGGCACCAGTCCTGATGGTAATCTTCCCTGTACGTCATTTGGTAAAGCCTATGTAAAAGTACATAGTCTTTTTAAGTCAGGGAAACCCCCCCCCCCCAAAAAAAAAAAACCCAACCTTTTACTGTGTTGAAGAGAAAAAGAACTGTAACTGCTGAAAAGTTAACTGCCGATGAAAAAAAAATTGCCAACATGCCATTCTACACAAAGAAAGAATGAGGCCTTCGTCTTTCTCTAATAGTGTGAGATCTAAAAATGTTACAGAGCCTCCTTCTTGTAAGGTCACTCGTGACCAAGCAAGACCAAGTAATTCGGAGTCCAAAAGTGGTGCACAACTACCGTTACGTGTGAAAGCCGAGCTGCAAGAAAACAGTAAGCCATTAGAGGAAAATGTATGCTCAGAATCAGGAATGACACCACTGGGCACCACAATAAAAAAATATATAGAAAACTTTCAACAGGTCTGAATTACACCCAAAAATAGTATCTGGACTGCGTAGAGGACTGGCCACTGGCCACCACAATATAATATATAGAAAACCTTCAACAGGTCTGAATTACACCCAAAAATAGTATCTGGACTGCGTAGAGTAGTGGGCACTGGGCACCACAATAAAAAATATATAGAAAACCTTCAACAGGTCTGAATTACACTCAAAAATAGTATCTGGACTGCGTAGAGGACTGGCCACTGGCCACCACAATATAATATATAGAAAACCTTCAACAGGTCTGAATTACACCCAAAAATAGTATCTGGATTGCGTAGAGTAGTGGGCACTGGGCACCACAATAAAAAATATATAGAAAACCTTCAACAGGTCTGAATTACACCCAAAAATAGTATCTGGAATGCGTAGAGGACTGGCCACTGGCCACCACAATATAATATATAGAAAACCTTCAACAGGTCAGAATTACACCCAAAAATAGTATTTGGACTGCGTAGAGGACTGGCCACTGGCCACCACAATATAATATATAGAAAACCTTCAACAGGTCAGAATTACACCCAAAAATAGTATCTAGACTGTGTAGAGTAGTGGGCACTGGGCACCACAATAAAAAAATATATAGAAAACCTTCAACAGGTCTGAATTAAACCCAAAAATAGTATCTGGACTGCATAGAGGACTGGCCACTGGCCACCACAATATAATATATAGAAAACCTTCAACAGGTCAGAATTACACCCAAAAATAGTATCTGGACTGCGTAGAGTAGTGGGCACTGGGCACCACAATAAAAAATATATAGAAAACCTTCAACAGGTCTGAATTACACCCAAAAATAGTATCTGGACTGCGTAGAGGACTGGCCACTGGCCACCACAATATAATATATAGAAAACATTCAACAGGTCTGAATTACACCCAAAAATAGTATCTGGACTGCGTAGAGTAGTGGGCACTGGGCACCACAATAAAAAATATATTGAAAACCTTCAACAGGTCTGAATTACACCCAAAAATAGTATCTGGACTGCGTAGAGGACTGGCCACTGGCCACCACAATATAATATATAGAAAACCTTCAACAGGTCAGAATTACACCCAAAAATAGTATCTGGACTGCGTAGAGTAGTGGGCACTGGGCACCACAATAAAAAATATATAGAAAACCTTCAACAGGTCTGAATTAAACCCAAAAATAGTATCTGGACTGCATAGAGGACTGGCCACTGGCCACCACAATATAATATATAGAAAACCTTCAACAGGTCAGAATTACACCCAAAAATAGTATCTGGACTGCGTAGAGTAGTGGGCACTGGGCACCACAATAAAAAATATATAGAAAACCTTCAACAGGTCTGAATTACACCCAAAAATAGTATCTGGACTGCGTAGAGGACTGGCCACTGGCCACCACAATATAATATATAGAAAACCTTCAACAGGTCTGAATTACACCCAAAAATAGTATCTGGACTGCGTAGAGTAGTGGGCACTGGGCACCACAATAAAAAATATATTGAAAACCTTCAACAGGTCTGAATTACACCCAAAAATAGTATCTGGACTGCGTAGAGGACTGGCCACTGGCCACCACAATATAATATATAGAAAACCTTCAACAGGTCAGAATTACACCCAAAAATAGTATCTGGACTGCGTAGAGTAGTGGGCACTGGGCACCACAATAAAAAATATATAGAAAACCTTCAACAGGTCTGAATTAAACCCAAAAATAGTATCTGGACTGCATAGAGGACTGGCCACTGGCCACCACAATATAATATATAGAAAACCTTCAACAGGTCAGAATTACACCCAAAAATAGTATCTGGACTGCATAGAGTAGTGGGCACTGGGCACCACAATAAAAAATAAATAGAAAACCTTCAACAGGTCTGAATTACACCCAAAAATAGTATCTGGACTGCGTAGAGGACTGGCCACTGGCCACCACAATATAATATATAGAAAACCTTCAACAGGTCAGAATTACACCCAAAAATAGTATCTGGACTGCGTAGAGTAGTGGGCACTGGGCACCACAATAAAATATATAAAAAAACCTTCAACGGGTCTGCATTACACTGCACATACGGCTGCTCCTCCATCCTCTCCATCATATACATGTTGGAGTTTCAGCGTGTGAAAACCTCTTGTTTTTGATAATGTCAGTGCATTTTGAATATTTTTCAATTTGCCCCACACCACTGAATGTACTTTATCTATGATACGCATCTATCTATCTTGACTGCGTAGTGTGGTGGCCCCGGTACACAATTTGGTACCGAGGCCACAATATAATTAAAAAACCCTCCACGGGTCAGAGTTCCACCAAAAAAGGGTATGGACTGCGTAGTGTGGTGTGCCCGGAACACAATTTTTTACAGCGCCAACAATATAATTAACAAATTGGGCATCAACTGTCACCGTTGTTTAATATCTGATACACCTAAATATGGACTGCACAGTGGAGTGGCCCCGGTAGTAAATTTGGTGCCGGGGCCACAATACCTCCTCCAACTTCCAAGTGTAGTGTTTATAAAGACAGACAGCGTCGAAGTGTTATTAGTTGACTTTCTTAACCCTAAAATTGTCCCTGTTGCAAATATTCGTGTAATGGACAGTTACTTTTTCATTGAAAGACTCAAGCTTTCAAGTGTAGTGTTTATAAAATATAAACAACAATACAGTAGTTTTAGAGCACGTCAATACCTCTTGTTTTAAATTATGACAGGGCATTTTACTTTTGGTTTAATTTCTTGAATTTGTTTAAATTTGGTTTTACTTTTTGAACATGGCAAACGACTGTTGATTGGTTATATAATGCAAAAAAAAAAGTTCCAAGATGGAATTGTCCTTGAGCCCTCACACCCACCCTTATGTTGTTGAAATAGGACATACACACTTTAACAAACCAATCATTTCAGCGACAGGGCCTACCAAACAACTTTGGCTGAAATGATTGGTTTGTTTGGGCCCCCACACCAAAAAAGCTATTCATCTCTCCCTGTACAGACTAAACAGGCTCTACTGAGGCAAGATGTCGTCCTCATCCTCAACCTCTGATTCCTCTCCCCCTACAGTGTGTACTTCCTCCTCATCACACATTATCAATTCGTCCCCGCTGGACTCCACAACCACAGGTCCCTCTGTACTATCTGGAGGGCAGTGCTGTACTTCATTGAGGAATTGATTATTCATTTTTATAAACATCATTTTTTCAACGTTATGAGGAAGCAACCTCCTTCGCCGCTCACTGACCAGGTTCCCCGCTGCACTAAAAACTCTTTCGGAGTACACACTGGAGGGGGGACAACTCAGGTAAAATAGAGCCAGTTTGTACAGGGGCTTCCAAACTGCCTTTTTTTTCCTGCCAGTAACAATATGGACTGTCTGACATGTCTACTTGGATGGTGTCAGCAAAGTATTCATCCACAATTTTTTCTATTGTGACAGCATCCAATGCAGCGAGAGTAGACATGTCTGCAATGGTTGGCAGGTCCTTCAGTCCGGACCAGATGTTATCAGCATCCCCGCCAGCGTCTCTTTTGGGAAAACTGAGCTTTTTCCTCGCAGCCATAGATGTGGAAGAAAATGAGGGTGGAGCTGTTGGCATGTCACGGTCCTCTTCAGAGGACAATCTCCTGACCAGCAGGTCTTTGCACCGCTGTAGACTTGTGTCCGCCGGAAACAGAGACACAACATACGCTTTAAACCGAGGATCGAGCACGGTGGCCAGAATGTATTCCTCTGACTTTAAAAGAGTGACCACCCTCTGATCCTGGCAAAGCGTACGAAGGGCTACATCCACAAGAGCTACATGCTTGGTGTAATCGCAATGGCTTACCAGCTCCTCCCTCACTTTCTCCAGCTGCTTCTGCAACAGCCTGATC
Source organism: Mixophyes fleayi (assembly GCF_038048845.1). Lineage (NCBI taxonomy): Eukaryota > Metazoa > Chordata > Amphibia > Anura > Limnodynastidae > Mixophyes > Mixophyes fleayi. The sequence continues at coordinate 217,094,990 of NC_134403.1, read as the reverse complement.
AGGGGAATGACCTGACTCAAGCTGGCAGTGTCGGAACTGACTTCTCGTGTGGCAAGTTCAAATGGCTGCAGAACCTTGCACAACACGGAAATCAGTCTCCACTGCGCTTGACTGAGGCGCATCCCCACTCCTTTGCCTATGTCGTAGGTGGCTGTGTAGGCCTGAATGGCCTTTTGCTGCTCCTCCATCCTCTGCAGCATATAGAGGGTGGAGTTCCAGCGCGTCACAACCTCTTGTTTGAGGTGATGGCAGGGCAGGTTCATGCTTTTTTGATGTGCCTCTAGTCTGCGGTAGGCACTGGCTGATGCCGAAAGTGTCCAGCAATTTTGCGCGCCACCGCAAGCATCTCCTGCACACCCCTATCACTCTTGAGGTAATGCTGCACCACCAAATTAATGGTGTGGGCAAAACATGGGACGTGCTGGAAATAGCCCATATTTGCCCGCACAATGTTACTGGCATTGTCTGACACCACAAATCCCCATAAGAGTCTAAGTGGGGTAAGCCACTGGGAGATAATTTCCCTCAGTTTCTCTAATATGTTGTCAGCGTTGTGCCTCTTATTAAAGCCTGTAATACACAATGTTGCCTGCCTTTGCACGAGCAGCCATTTTGTAGATGCTGCTACTGATGCAGCTGTTGCTGTTGCTGCGGAAGGGGATGCATCTACCCAGTGGGCTGTTACAGTCATATAGTCCTTCGTTTGCCCAGAACCACTTGTCCACATGTCCGTGGTTAAGTGGACAGTGGGTACAACCGCATTTTTTAGAGCACTGAGGACACTTGATCGTACTTCTCTGTACATTTTTGGTATCGCCTGCCTAGTGAAGTGGAATCTCGACCGGATTTGGTACCGGGGACACAATACCTCCATCAACCCTCTAAATCCCACTCCACTGATGGCGGACACCGGGCACACGTCTAACACCAACATTGCAGTTACAGCCGCAGTTATACGCTTTGCAATAGGGTGACTACTATCGTATTTTGTGGTCATGGCAAAGGACTGTTGGACGGTCAATTGTTTGGTGAAAGACTTAGCGGTCTTACGACTTCCCCTCTGGGAAGATGACCGACTAACAGCAGCAACAGCAGCAGTGGCAGTATTAGGCGTACCGCTGCAGGATTCCTCGGATGAATCCCGTATTGAGGAGGACTCAGTCTGGCTGCTGACTTGGGCTGCAGGACTGAATCTGATGGAGATTGTGGAGGAAGTTGACGAGGAGGGTGTTGCTGGTGTGCATCCAACTGGACCACGGGATTTAGGTGTCCCTGTACCAATGAGGGTCCTAGCCCCAGTTCCTGAACTAACCACTGAACTATGAAGGTTATTCAGGTGACGTATAAGGGAGGATGTTCCTAGGTGGGCAAGATCCTTACCCCTGCTTATTTGAGCTTTACATAAGCTACATATGGTCATACATTGGTTGTCTGGATTTGGATAAAAATAACTCCAGACCGAAGAGGTGCATTTTTTGGTCTTCTGACCAGGCATGACGATGGGCTTTTTCATCCCATGGACATCAGCTGTTTCCCCCCCTGGTGCCTCATTTACAATAACCACATCACCATCCTCATCATCAAGTTCCTCCACAGCGCCAGCTACATCATCAATAGGCTCCTCCCGAGCCACCTCTTCCCGTACAGTGATGGGAAGGTCAGGCTTGACAACCACCAACACCCTTGGACTCGCCTTGAGGATTTGTGATAATTTCTCTTTAGAAGGCAGAGTTGTTTGCTGTTTTGTTGCTGACAGCATAACTCTCTTCAATTTTTTGTAGGGGGGGGGGGGAGGAGGAGGAGGGATAAGATCCGTGGGTGAAGCTGAACCACTAGTCATGAACACGGGCCAGGGCCTAAGCCGTTCCTTGCCACTCCGTGTCGTAAATGGCATATTGGCAACTTTACGTTTCTCCTCAGATGATTTTAAGTTTCTCTTTTTGCTACTTTTTCTTAACTTGGGCTTTTTGGATTTTACATGCCCGGTACTACGAGATTGGGCATCGGGCTTGGAAGACGACGTTGATGGCATTTCATCGTCTATGTCATGACTAGTGGCTGCAGCTTCAGCATTAGGAGGAAGTGGGTCTTGATCTTTCCCTACTTTATCCTCCAAATTTTTGGTCTCCATTATATGTAGCACAAGATACTGCAGAATGTGTGAACTTGGTAATATTGCAGTACCAATGGACTTATACTGCTGGATTGGTTTTGCAAATTTGGTTATAATTACTTTTTTTTTTTAATTTTTTATTTTAATATTTTTTATAACTTTTTTTTATTTTTTAAAAACTTGGGAATAATGGGGAAATAACTATGCCCTTAGAAGCACAGAGCACAGGACACAGCACCACTGGACTGAACAGGACACAGCACAGGACCCAGCAGCACTACGGAACTCAGCAGGACAGAGCACAGGACACAGCACCACTGGACTGATACTGCAGAATGTGTGAACTTTGTAATATTGCAGTACCACTGGACTTTTACTGCTGAATGTGTGAACTTGGTAATATTGCAGTACCAATGGGCTTATACTGCAGGATTGGTTGTGCAAATTTTGTGGTAATTAAAAAAAAATAAATTAGTTTTTGGTATTTTTTTAAATAACTTTTTTTTATTTTTTTAAACACAGGGGAATATTGGGGGAAATAACTATGCCCTTAGAAGCACAGAGCACAGGACACAGCACCACTGGACTGAACACAGAGCCGTAACGAGGCCGGTGCGGCCGGTGCCACCGCCCCGAGCGCAGTCCCAAGGGGGCGCAGTGGCCGCCCGCACCGACCTCTCTGTGTGGATGAAAAAATTTTTTTAAAAAAACATAAACAGACCTCAGATTCAGACTGCCGGCCGCCCGGCGCATCCAAGATGGCGGCCGGCACCCGGCTCCTCCTACTTTTTAACTCTGCCCTCTGTCCCTGCAGCATCAGAGGTCATGATGCTGCTGGGAGCAGAGGAGCAGAGATTTACACAGGGGGCTGGGCTTGACTGCAGGCGCGCAAACAGCAAGGACTGCCTGGGCTGGCTGAACAGGAAAAAATCATCAGTAAGCAGGAAAGAAAAAAATCTGACAAGAAGCTGAAAATGTAAGTAACATGAGAGGGAGAGAGGGAGAGAGGGAGAGAGGGAGAGAGGGGGTGGTGGGGGATAGGGGGGGGGGGACTTTTAACACTTTAATGTTACAGTTTATAATTATCACCATGCCATTGATGTTGATTTCTGCAGATGAGCAGAAACACAATGAAAAAAAAGTGCCCATCCATGAGGGGTAAGGAGATTTAAAGTGTCTCTCCCTAAGGAGGGTTATATAAGAATATATATATATATATAAACACCCTAAGGAGGGTTATATAAGAATTGACTGTTTTTAGGTATTAGAAGGCTATGGTTTTAGGGGCATTAATGACGTTGACCATTATAAATCTACCTGGCTTGCCTAGTGCTGGTTATGGTAAAATTGGGGGGGACCAACTGTAATGCCACCAGACCAGCCGGCTCTGAAGGAGCTGACAGATATGTACCTGCCTGCAGCGTCCTGTGTAGTAGAGCACAGCAACCCTGCACCCAAATTCAACGGGGCATGTTCCTTGCTGAATTCGGGAGTGCGCAAAGCCTAAATAAGTGTGTACAATACTGAACGCGGGTTGTGATCAGAATGAGGAAAAGTCTGTCCCGGCTTCTTTGTACAGTCTGTAATGTATTTATATACCTCTGGAGATATGGCCTCCAGAAATGGACACAGTATTTTAGATGAGGCCGTACCAATGACCTATACAGGGGCATTATTACTTCTTTCTTTCTGCTACTGCTTTTTCTCCATATGCAACCAAACACCTCTCCACCTCTGCAATTAATAGATTTATTATAAACGTTTCAAAAAAATACAAGGAATTATTTTATTTATTTCTGCAAGGACATCTTTAAAATCAGAGAACATATATTTTCTTATGGCCAAAACACTTGAATGAGAACACTGTCACCTGCTGGACCTATTAGTGGAGTCTGCTGCTTATTAATGCATCAAAAATAACGATTTTTACTCCATATATTTTAATATGCAGGAAAATATAAGGCTGACATCGCCATTCAATCAGTTGTATTTCTCACAATATACCATCACCTTTCACTCCGCCAAGAGTGTTGTTTGTACATTTTGCTTGGGATTGTAAGGGCAACATGTACAGGAAAATATTACACTGTCTGGGATTGCTATATTATTTGTATTTTTGATTGAAGCCAATTTTTTTTCGGGAACACCTCTCTAGAACGGCTTACACCTGTGTCCCTGACCAGGTACAACAACTAGAGAAGAAGAAACACGCCACCTGACCTGTCTCGGCACCGTGGACAGACCAGTCGTTTCATTTGCACCCCATCACTGAAAGAGGGACGGTAAGGCCAATTCTAATATATAACACATAATTAGGTTTTGTGTGTGTATATGTATATATTATATATATATATATATATATATATATATATATATATGCATTTTGATGCATATATGTGTATATATTGTATATATTATATATATATATATATATATATATATATGCATTTTGATGCGTATATGTGTGTATATATATATATATATATATATATATATATATATATATATATATATATATATATGCATTTTGATGCATTAGGCTTTTTATGCATTTGCAAATGTGTGTAACTGAGAATTCTGCATCTCTATTATACAAATGGAGAGGCAGCTCTTATACTGGTAGTAGTGTTGCTGGGGGAGATCCCTCTCTCTCTTTCTCTCTCTTTCTTTCTCTTTGATACAAGTTTTTTCACCTAATCCTGGAGGAACATTACAATTTTCAGTGAGATTCACAGCTAGCTTATTATTGGAGCATCGTTGGGTTTCGGTTTAGTTTTCAGGAATATTAGTGAGACACATTTAAGGTTAAGCACTTTGTGTGTGGTCATCACGACCAGTGTTGCAGTCCACTGTGTTGTCCTCTGTTCCCTTATTGTAGAAGGTTCCCTTCACAGCTTAATATCTTCTGGGACTGTCTCTTTATTTAATTTTTAATCTTCATGATGAGTGCAGAGTATTGTATGGTATTACATCACACCACTAAAGACAAATTTATCTTTTAGTAATAAACGATGCCCCCAAAGAAGCCATCTGGTGCAGAATTCCGAAAGCTGAGGAGAGGTAGAGAAGAGGAAGCTCGTAAGCTTTCCCATCATTTTCAGAACTGGCTCACAAAGTCAGCCAGCGATGAAGGTGCCGGGAGCTCTAGAGCGGAGTCAGCACCACTAGAGATCTCTCATTCTGAGCCAGAGAGTCGGGAAGAAGTTCCTGCCGTCACTGGTACTACTGACGTGGACCCTAATGTAGAAAATGAGACTGACAGCACAAGTAATGAAATTTTGGGCCTTAGGTTTAAAGATCCACATTCTTGGCCTAACATAACGGACAATGTGAGGTGCTGTTTAGTGAGACATGGTCCAGAGCAACAGAAAGATTCAAATTTTACACTCTCAACCACTAGTGACGGGAGGCGATTTAGTCAGGATTGGTTCATTAAAACTGCACCTAATGGAGAAACAGTAGAGAGAACCTGGCTTATGTACTCTGAAATGCAGAGAGCTGTATTTTGTTTTCCCTGTATGCTTTTTGGAATTAAATCTGCATTAACTCCAAGCATTGCAAACCCACATAAAGGCTTCTCTAATTGGAGGCATTTAAATCCCAGGATTGTAGAACATGAAAACTCACCTGAGCATCTACAAAATTATTTAAGTTGGAGGTCTTTAGCGATGCATTTAAAACTTGGTCATGGAATTGACCATGAACTGCAAACCGTTATAGCTTCAGAAAAGGAGAAGTGGCGCACTGTTTTAAAAATAATTCTGGATGCAATTATTTTCTGTGCCATAAACAATCTTGCTCTTCGGGGTTCATGTGACCAAATTGGCCAACCCAACTCAGGGATATTTCTTAATGCGCTGGAATTGATTAGCCATTACAATGCTGAGTTAGCTGGTCATATTGAAAAGCATAGGAAAGGCAGTGTTTCCTATTTTTCACCAGTCATTCAAAATGAATTTATTAACCTTCTTGGTAACACTGTGAGAAAAGAAATAATAAACCGAATCAAAGAAGCAAAATACTATTCCATTATCTTTGACTGCACTCCGGACACCTCACACAAGGAACAGCTCTGTGAAATTATCAGATATGTTAGAATTGCAGATGGACAATGCAGTGTTGAAGAGAGTTTTATAGACTTTATTGAAACCACTGAGAAGACAGGTAGTGGTCTTGCTGTGGAAATAGAAGAGAAGCTCTGCAAGGATGGATTAGATCCTGATAATATTCGTGGACAGGGTTATGACAACGGAGCAAATATGGCAGGAAAATATAATGGTGTGCAGGCAAGAATAAAACAAGTAAACAATCTGGCTAGATTTGTTCCATGTGCTGCACATTCCCTTAATTTAGTAGGAGTTCATGCAGCCAGTTGTTCTGTTGATATGGCATTATTCTTTGGAACTGTTCAGAGACTGTTTAATTTTTTTGTAAGTTCAACACGCAGATGGGAAACCTTAACAGGCATTCTCAAAATTACCCTCAAAAGTCACAGTGACACCAGGTGGTCCTCAAAAGCACGTGCTATCAGGTCCTTAAGTAACCAATTGCCAGGAGTTCTTGAGGCACTGCACAAGATATACGATCAGAAGACATGTGGAGAAACAAGTTCTTCAGCTGAGAGCCTTGTGATGCAAATTAATTTTAAATTCATTTGCTTACTTCTAATGTGGGGTAGAATTTTGAACAATATTGATTTTGTCAACCAAGCTTTGCAAAAGAAAGGATTATCTGTTGACCGAGCTGCAAAACTGATAATTGGACTTCAGAATGGACTACAGCACATGCGTGAAGAAGGTGTTGATGTTATACTGAAAGATGCAGCTGTTCATGCTCAGTCTATGAACCTTCCTATGGAATTTCATATGAAGAGGAAAAGGAAGATACGAAGGATTGACTATGATGAAGCTGAAGATGAGGGTTCCAGTATGTCCACTGAGCAGGTTTTCAGAAAAGAATTCTGTAATGTACTGGACACTGTGAATGCACAACTGAAGTGGCGTTGTGAAACATTGATGGAAATATCTTCAGACTTTGAGTTTCTTACTGGGTCTGCCCTCTCCAACATGCCACTAACTGATCTGAAGAAGTGTGCTTCTGACCTGGCACAGAAGTACTCTAATGATCTCAATGCCACTGAAATTGTGACAGAGATCGAAAGCTTCAAATTCCAAGCAGTTTCCATCCTCCCAGATTGCAGCACAGCAACACCACAGGATATTTTAAACCTCATACATGAGTGGTCCCTGAGTTCGGCATATACAAATATCAAGATAGCTCTGCGCATCTTCCTCAGTATACCTGTTACTGTGGCATCTTGTGAACGCAGCTTCAGTAAATTAAAACTAGTGAAGAACTACTTGAGGTCTTCAATTGGACAACAACGCCTTTCAAACTTGGCAATTCTTTCCATTGAACATAAACTGACAAGTTCCATTAACTTTGACACTATCATAGAAGAGTTTGCAAGTGTGAAGGCTAGGAAGGCACCTCTATAAACATATAACATTTATTTATTGTATTGTATTGTTTATTTAAGATGTTTATTTTAGTTACAAAGTTCTAAAGAGAAATATAGTTTATTTGTTACAATTTGTTTCATAGTTTTATTTCAATAACCAATTAATTTTTTTTTACACAGCTAGCATGCGATAGCTGCATTGAAAGTACTGTGATTCTATGAATGCTTATTACATAAATATCCTTACAAAGCCAGAATGTGAAGAATGGGGAGGGAGGGGGTTTCAGTGCTGTCTAGCACTGGTAAAGCACTAGCCACACCCCACAGGAGGTTGGACACGCCCACTCAGAAAATGACACTCCCACTTACATGGGGGCGCCGGTGCCCTGTCTCGCCCAGGGCACCAAAATGTCTAGTTACGGCACTGACTGAACAGGACACAGCACAGGACCCAGCAGCACCACTGACCTCAGAAGGACAGAGCACAGGACACAGCACCACTGGACTGAGCACAGAACAGCACAGCACAGCACAGCACAGCACTGAACTGAACTGAACAGCACAAGATATAGCAGGACAGAGGACCACCTAACACACCCTCCCTCTACCCTGATCAATGCCCGAGTGAAGATGGCGGCGACTAGCGGGGAATTTATAGGATCCGAGTATCGTGAGATCCGACAACTGGATTATGAGTCAGAGCCTCAGTTTCAGATTTGAATTTGGCGCCAATACCCGGATCTGTCTCGGATCCGACTCGGATCGGCAACGTTCGGGTGGGCTCGGATTTCATAAATCCGAGTGCGCTCATCTCTACTTCAAATGCCGTAACATGGATGAGGATCCTAGATGGTTAAGGTCCCTACTTGTACTGAGTGTGGCTTTAAAAACGCTACAAATGGCTAGACAACTGTTGTCAGGATTTGTGTAAAAATAATTGCACACATAAGAGGTGGATTTTTGGTCTTATGCCCAGGCATGACAATGGCCTTTTTCTTATCACTGGCAAGAACTGCTGCAATCTTTGTTTGAAAGTGTATGAAAATAATATTGTGACCAATGAGGTGGTCAAAATTTAATGGAAATGACTGGAAATTAGTGTTAGTGAGGTTAATAATAATGTAGGTACAAAATAATACCTAAATTCGATTTTTTTAAAAAATAGCAAAACAAAACCAACCAAAACCAAAACCCAAAGGTAATCCAGATCCAAAACCAAAACTAAAACACGGGGGTCAGTGAGCATCTCTACCCTTAATATGGCCCTGGGAAGAGGATTCCTTTAGGTTAGTTTACCTACATTAACAGACCTAGTTCCCAAACTGTGCGCCGCGGCTCCCAAAGTGCCGGGGCGCTGTCACAGGGGTGCCGTGGCCAGAAAGAAGAAGAAAAAGAAAAAAAAAAAAAAACTTACCAATCCGGTGGCGCCAGGGACACAGCAACCTCCTCCCTTCTCGCTTCTCACTGAATGCCGGGCGTGACGTCATCATGTCCGACATATTCAGTGAGAAGCGGCAGGAAAGAGGATTCTGGCTCCCGGGCGCTACAGGATTGGTAAGTTTTACTTTTTGTTTTCTTTTTATTCCTGTCCACGGCGGGATACAGAGGGGGCAGAGTGAGGGGCACAGCGCTGATGCAGAGGGGGCAGAGCGAGGGGGCAGAGTGCGGATGCAGAGGGGTCAGAGCGCGGATGCAGAGCTAGGGGGCAGAGCGCGGATGCAGAGGGGGCAGAGCGCGGATGCAGAAGGGCACAGTGTGTGTGGATGCAGGGGGCACATAGTGTGTGGATGCAGAGGGACACAGAGTGTGTGGATGCAGAGGGGCACAGAGTGTGTGGATGCAGGGGGCACAGTGTGTGTGAATGCAGGGGGCACAGAGTGTGTGGATGCAGGGGGCACATAGTGTGTGGATGCAGAGGGACACAGAGTGTGTGGATGCAGAGGGGCACAGAGTGTGTGGATGCAGAGGGGCACAGAGTGTGTGGATGCAGAGGGGCAAGTGTGTGTTAGCTGTAAATTATTCTTTGACAGAAATATAATTGAAAAAAATATGTATAAAAATATTCTTTTCCCTTGGATTTATGTGTATTATTTTTGCATACAACTAAATAAGTATCTCTGTCCTGACCTTAATACTTATTACGTTTTATTGACTACTATTAAAACGGGACTGTTCGATAATTATTTTGGAGGGGTGCCTTGAAAAAATGATGGAGACTCTAAGGGGCATATTCAATTAGGGTTCCGGTTAGCGGGATCGCGCCGGAACGGGCAGCGAACTTAATCCACGTGGATTTTCGTTCGCAGCCCATAGGGTTGCGTACGAAAACCTGTATTATTGCGATACCGTAATACCAGCAAGAACGCGCACTTTTCACGAACCGGAACCCTAATTGAATATGCCCCCAAGGGTGCCACGAACTGCAAAACTTTGGAAACCAGTGGCCTACAGTATTTAGATCAAGGAGGAGGCACTGTACATTACTGAATACATGGATAGATCCATCCTTAAGGGATACATTCTACAGAAGAAGCACAATATAAATTGTTTTTAAAATAGTGGTAAATAAACTCCATGCTCTATAAAAAAAAATAAAAAAAAAATATTTTCCACATCTTTTACACTCAGTTTATAACCAAAAAGTGGTGTTGCTTTTAACAGAATATGGATTTAATTTAACAGCTTGGGAGTGATCACAGCCTGACTTACTAGTGAATTGGGGCAGTAGGGATAGGCATAAAGTTATGTAGGTAGGCACCCCCACACTTCAGTCTTTTGAGTAAAGTATACTAAAACACAGATTGGTATACACATCTAACAAACCTACTGTGCACCTACAATACATTAAAGTTAGAGATGAGCGGGCTCGGATATCTGAAATCCGAGCCCACCCGAACGTTGCCGATCCGAGCCGGATCCGAGCCAGATCCGGGTATTCCCGCCAATTGCAAAACTGAAACCGAGGCTCTGAGTCATAATCCCGCTGTCGGATCTCGTGATACTCGGATCCTATAAATTCCCCGCTAGCCGCCGCCATCTTCACTCGGGCATTGATCAGGGTAGAGAGAGGTTGTGTTAGGTGGTCCTCTGTCCTGCTATATCTCGTGCTGTGCTGTGCTTTTTCCAAAATAAATCCAAAACCTTAAATCCAAACCAAAACCTTTCGTCAGGTGTTTTGCCAAAGAAATCCAAACACAAATCCAAAACACGACACACCAAAAGTGCCCGGTGCACATCCCCAATTAAAGTTGTGTACATCAGAGTTGCCAAGTATTTTTTGGAGATAGATACACACACACGTTAGGAGCTATTAAACGTGTATATAACTAACATTTTCAAGAATAGTAAATGTATTCGGATAAATACAACTTTGGGGAAGTATGTAGTTTACGTGGTTACGGAAAACATTTTTACTGTTCTTTTCTCAAACCAGCAACCCTCCAAACTACACTTACCAAATTAGTTATGTACTACAGCGGCGCACGGAGGATTGTCGGGGGGAGGGTTTCCCCCCGCCGACCCAAAAAAAAACAAACAAAAAAACCCCAGAGAGAGCTGCTCCGTTTCACCAGCGCTGTCCTATACAGCAGCCGCAGCGCTGTCTAAGAAGCGTCTGCGGCAGTGCTGCCGCGGACGCTTCTTTGACAGCGCCGCGGCTGCTATATAGAACAGTGGCCACTTAGTTAGCGCAGGTGGGGGGGGGGGTTTCTAGAGACTCAGAAACCCCCCCTGCTTGCGCCACTGTATGCCATACACATTTGCAACACACAGGCTGTTGAACAACATTAAGCATACAATATTGTTTGTTAATACAGATAGCCATGTAACTGTGCAATATGCCACACTACTCTTGTACATACGTACAGTACAGATTTGTCTGCTAACGCGACAAATGCATTTTATAGTTACAGATTAACCCGCCCTCCGGGCTATGATTGGTCTAATATACCTTCGTTTATTGACTTAACGAGCGCCCTGATTGGTGGCTGGTGTCACGCGTACCATGGAGTACAGTTCCTGACATTCGCTCATTGGTTGTTGTGTTTTACTGCCCGGAACACAGCGATGGTTTCTGTCCCGGTGTCTCGGTTCCAGGGCTCATTGCTTGGGGCGGTAATTGGGGATTGTATCGGAGCTCTGTTTGAGGGGAACGAATCAGTATCTGTCCAATGGGTACAGAGAGTATTACAGGATTTAGAGACTTGTAGGGAGAGAGGTAAGTAGCTCTTGTGTGTTTATATACTGTCACCACACCACTAGCATACCAGAGACCACGTGACAGCAGGATAACGAGTAGAGTGATGTTTATAGGAGGTCACCCCTGCACAGTTTATAATGTAGCAGTGCTGTGAACCCTTAACCCGCACTGTATACGGCTTAGATTTTTTTTTTCTTGTGCTTATTTGTGAAGATTAAGATTGACAAGCGGTCATAAGAAAAAGTTGTGCAGCCAATGGTTAGACTGAAGCGGGATATTGGCAACCAGGGAACAAGCTAAGCTTGTTTGGCTGTCACAGACTCTACTCCGGGCTTCTAGGAGCAGTTATAATGGCGGTATAGATGGGGATCCTTTCTTGCTCTGACTTTTCTTGTTGTTACTACAAACTTGTCTAATCCCCTCCCAGAACAATTTGACTCTACCTTCATTAATCATTATTCTTTTTTTTTATTAACATCAAGATATCAATGATTTGTCTTTTGTTCCACAAAACTTACTTATGGCTTTTGGTCGCTGTACACAGTGTTCAAACTGAGTGATGGGTATAGCTCAATAGGGCTGCTCGTAGGAATTATATAGGTCTCCTTACAAATAATAAACCTGGGCCTGCCTTTCTTTGCAAGGTGAGTTTACTTCCAAAACTTCAAGTTAACGTTCAATGGTATGTAGTCTATGGGGCAGATTCATTTCCCCAACGCGAGCCACGCATTATTATCTATCACTATGGTCATTTTAATGCAGATTTTTTTTTGCAGCTCTCTGTGAAAAAAAGAAATATAACAAAATCAGAGCTGATATCACCGTAGTATTGGTAATAGTGCACAGCCTGCATTGTTATAAAGAACAACGCAGGGAATTGAGTCTGCCCCTATAACTCTGATCCAAATCTGCATGTGGCTAATAAAGACTTGTGGTGGGTAATATCAATGATTCAGAGTTCCCTTGACTCTGTCCACCAGACAGCTGATTGTAGATGAAATGTGCGGCTCGGGTTTTTTTCCCCTTCCTGTCACTTTAAAATTGCAGTAGGCATAAATCACTACACCTGTTTTGTGGTGGTTTCCTAACAGGTGTGTGTTAAGCTTTGAACTGGGTATTCCCAGGTACTACAGATCAGATGCAGACTGTAAATTGTACTGTAACATTTAATGTACTATAAAAAAGATATTTACAGGAATTATATGAAATAGCAGAACTGTATGTAGGGGGTGGAGTCAGTGGCGGATCTAGGGGGGGGGGGGGCGATTGCAGCCTATTTTAAAGGGGGAAAAAATGCAGGTGACCCAGCCCAAGGTAGCCCACTATGTGGTCGGCCGAGTGCCCCCCTGCCAGCCCCTGCATACATTAGCTGTTGTCAGATACATTTCACACAGAATCTGTAGGTGCCAGAAATATGGTAGACTTGGAACAGAATCCTTTGGCTCAAAAGGAAGGGGAGAAAAAAATCCCACACCCATAAATGGTGATGTTTAAGGACCTATATCTCCATCATACAAATATTTGCTATACTTCAGAGAACTAAATGAACAATTTTTGGGGAAACTTTTACAGGGATTCACCGATTAGGTTAAAGTAACATTGGGGAAACTATTTTTGTAATGTGCTGGTTTTAACATGTGTGATGCACTTAAAATAAAATTTAGGTATTTACTGTGTTATCAAAAAGTCAATGAATTTGACACCTGTGTTTCATATATGTCTGTCTTAAAAGATTGGCATAACACTATTCTCTAAACGTGCTGGTTATAGTCCCAGTACACAACCGTGTTCTCCAATCACTTTGCATAGAACGTTGTTTGTAAGAAGTGACATGTTATTCTGTGGTTACACATAGACCCGCCCCGGCATTATGAGTGGTCTGATATATCTCCGTTTATTGGCTGAGGGTAAACGTGTCCTGTCATTGGTTGTTGGCTTACTGTCTACGAGTTAGACTTCTCTGCTCCGTCACCGGCTCTCGTAGCAGTTTGACGCATGAAAATGGTGTCGGTGTCTCGGTTTCGGGGTGCGCTGCTAGGGGCGCTGATAGGGGATTGCATAGGGGCCGTGTTTGAGAACAAGTGGTCAGTGTCTGTCCGGTCTGTGCTTAGGTCCTTTCAGGATTTAGAGAAGAATGATGGGAGCGAGCAAGGTAGGAGGTTTCGGTGTTAGCTGCAGGCACCACACCATTAGCTAACGGGGGTCTCTTGATCGCAGTGATCTTAATGGACATAAGGGAGATCAGTGTCTACGGTCTGTAGAGTAATCTAGTATCACGAGGCACTGGCTGCCGGTGTGCATTTAATAGTTATTGCAGCTCTGTACTGTACAATGGCAGAAAACCAAAACCTAATGAACAACAACACGTTTCATGCTTTATTTAGCTGGGGCCCCAAAGTTTCGGAGTGCGATTGTGCGTACAGTCTGTAGGAGAATATTGGTATATCTGGAGAACCCAAACACAGATTTTAGGGAACTGGTTGCACACCTATGTTCATCATCATCTATTTATTTATATAGCGCCACTCATTCCACAGTGCCATATAGAGAACTCATTCACATCAGTCTCTGTACCATTGAAGCTTACAATCTAAATCCCCCCCCCCCCCCCACACACACACACACAGCGCCGGGTAACCTACCCAGTATGTTTTTGGAGTGTGGGAGGAAACCTGAGCACCCTGAGGAAACATACAAACTCCACACAGATAAGGCCATGGTGGAGAATTGAACGCATGACCCCATTGCTGTATGGCAGAAGTGCTAAGCACTTTGCCACCGTGTGCCTTACTCGTTGCACACCCCTGTTCTAGGTGCATATACAGAATGCACTTTGTATTTGAATTAGGTTATCCTCCATGTTAGCTGATGCATGTGGTAAAAGCTTGTCTTTTAATGACATCTGTTCTAAAACTAAGACCTACTGAAATGAGTGTTGACATGATTGCATTTTTGTCTTTTTTCCTGTTGGAAGTTATGATGTACACAGACGACACAGCCATGGCAAGATCAGTGGTGCAGTCTTTGCTGGAGAACCATACCTTTAGTGAACAGGATCTTGCCCAGAGGTACAACTATTAACACATGCTCCTACTTCTATTCTTCACAGATTAAAGCAAATCCAATGTAGCCTAAAGTCTGTAACCTAAGTTTCTCCCTTCATGAATGTGTATGTAGCTTTTTTTTATAACTTTTTACAAAGCGGTCCATTCTTGTCTGCTTCTTTCGTTGCATTGAATTGTTATTTAACGAGGACTCCATCTTGATTCCATATTTACGTGCCGGGCATGTTCACACTTACATGTGATAGCGGAGCCTTCCAATGCAAACACCTAGAAAGAGGGGAAATAAAGCTTTATCTTTTTGGGCATAAATTTAATAGAACAAAGTAAAAGATGTAGGTGGACATATTAAAATGCAGTATGCTGCACTGCAATATACCGACAGACTGACACAGCTGCATCAGTTTATCATGGAGGCAAACTTATAAAACTAGATGAATAATGATGGAAACAGGTCAAGCTTACCTATGAAACGTTTACGTAAATTACAAAGGTAATACAAACTAGAGGAACCAATTTTTATTGTTCATCTCTAATAATCTTCAAACACTTTGTGGGTATGTAAGTTCTGTCTAAAATAGAGCGCAGGATAGCTACCACTGAAATCATTGAGAAAGCCAGAGCTAGGTAAAGCTATGCATTTAGTGTGCTGGGCTGTGACAATCCTGTTGGGATGCCTTTGCTTGTTCTCTTGTTTGACTTGGGAACACTGTTCTTAAAAAAAAAACAAAAAAAAAACAAAATGGGTACAAGATAATGCAAACCTCCTATGGCCTGGTGAATGTGCATTGCAGACCTTCAAATCTCCAGTAGTTTACTTACCCGTTGTTTAAACGCTGGGAAGCTGTCATACCTACCAAATGACTCCGAGCATAGGTGGGTGTCCATCTAGTATCCAGCTGTTTGATTGGTGAATGACTGGCAATATTCAAAAATCGGAGTGACTAGAGTTGTTTTGTTTTTTTTTGTTCTTTTATTCTTTCTTTTTAAGAATTTTGTTCCAGTCATCTAGTTTTGAAGTCCTTATCAAGTCGTACAGCTCAAGAATGGTCTGGTTCTGATTGTATTGATGTGTGATGGTCCCTCTCCAAACACTTCATTCTGTTCATATTGCCAAGTTTAAAAGTACTGGGGCGGGAAGCTATTTCTACCGGGACTTTTAAACCAATCTACTTAAAAAAAGGGGGAAAGGGACCTCTTTAAACCTCCAGCCTGACACAAGAAGTGAAATTGGGGTCTGAGTGAGGCCTGAAAAGGAAAAAGTCTGGTTTGCTGCAATACTCTTAATTGGATTTGTCTACAGTTAGAAAAGTCCTTTAAGTCCTGTGGCTGATTTTGTCCTGGAGACCTAATAGTCAGCACCAAGTCAGAAACTCCACCCATGTTCTCAGTTTAGGGCTAGTAAACCTGCAGTGTACCCAGCACTTCAGCTAGGATGGACAGCGCGCATCAGCACCTATGTGTAATGGAGTACTCAATGTAGTCGTAGTTTGTCTATATTGCATTCTTTTTAGCCGTCTTTAAACAGTTTTTTTTAAGATACTATATCCATAGATTCATAATACATATGAATATTAAATTAAAACTATATATTTTTTTCATGTACTTTTAGGTTTACCAATGAGTACTACGATGATCCAGACCGTGGATACGGCATGGGAGTAATTCATGTGTTTGAGAAGCTTCAGAGTGGAGAATACAGTAATGTGTTTACTCCAGCCAAGGAGCAGTTTAACGGGAAGGGATCATATGGTAACGGAGCAGCCATGCGAGTGGTCGGCATACCATTGGCATTCCCCAATGTTCAGGATATTATAAAGGTTGTTGTTGTTAAAATAATTTGATATTCTACTCTAAATTATAAGATGCCACAGATGCGTTCCATGATTAAAATCAATCACAAGCCCGTAGGACCCCTAATATGCCTTATTCTTTACTGCAGTATTATTTCTTTACAGTGCGTAACTATTTTAACAATACACATTTTCCCTCCTGAACACTCAGTTATTAGAGTTCTAATATACAGATGTTATTTACATATGCAGACGTTTACAAATTAGTTGTTACACCTTCACGAATAAAGAAGAACCCATATTTTTCTCTGAAATAACTTGACTGACAAAAGTACTTGGCATACGTCATTGTTTGTTCCATATTTAACAGATATTCAGCAGAATATGTGAAATAATAAAACAAATGAAAATGGCATGAACAGAAATAATGGGACCCTCAACCTAATATTGTGTTACATAACCTTTAGCAGCAATTACTGAAATCATGCAAATTCTGTAGCTCTCAATGAGACATCTGCACCTGTCAACAGGTAGTTTGGCCCAGTCTTCCTGAGAAAACTGCTCCAGCTGTTTCAGGTGTGATAGGTGCATTCTCCAGACTGCTTGTTTCAGCTCTTTCCATAGATGTTCAGTAGGGTTCGGATTAGGGCTCATAGAAGGCAAATGTTTTGTTCTTATCCATTCTTGGGAGCAGTGTACCTAGGTCTTGGCCTAGTAGTACTTCAACTGATGGAGAAAGGACTGGATTATATATTTAGCAGTCATCAAATTGCAGTCTCTAGTGCGTTGACAATGAAAGCTTGATTGGCGGTTCCAGTATGTTGCGTGAGGGGAGTGTAGCCAAGCCTTTTGAGGAAGCTTTGGGGCAGGGCAATTGGAAGATGGTTGTGGAGAGAGAATATTTGTCAGAAATGTTGTTTTCAAAATAGGAAAAATTACCACATCTGGTGTTCAATTTTTGTTCAACTGACTTGTTTAAATCACTTTTGTAGTTGAACCTCTTAGGTTATCGCAAATGCATTGCACTACAGTGACTTGTAGCATATTGGTCCTGTAGAGTTGGAAGTAATTTATGTTAAATCCACAGGAGTAATTGCAATGACTGCATACAGAGCAAACCAATATACATGTGGTACAGACATTTTATGTGTAAAAATAAATAAAATTAACAAATATTTTAAAAAAACAAACAGTGGTGCTGCTGATGCCTAGAGCTAGTATCTGCTTCATTGGGGGCATTGCTGACTGTCCACCCGTTTTTTGCTGCTACCAACCTAAGCTATAAGCGTTGGGGTGCACGATTGTCTTGCAATCAAATTCCTTTAGAGTCTTACAATTTGTATTGCTGATCATGGGTTAACAGAGGAAATCATGGCAAAGACATGAATGTAAGTTAGACAGATATTGCAGACTGATCTTGGATTGTAGCCAATAGAGGGGATAATATTAGAGACCTACCTAGAAATGAAGCAAAGATCAAGCGTTTAGATTCAAATGCAAGGAGGCAGATAAGCAGTATATAACAGGCTAATATGTAAAAGTATGTGCATGGGGACCAAAGCGCTATAGTTTTTAATCTTAAAAATAAATGTATTACTTTTAAATTGTTGAGTTGTTTGTCAGGAGCAATTTGCTTTAACCTCTTCCTATTAATTTCAGCTTTTCACGCGTAAGAAATAAAAGACATTACAAGGCCATACTATATTACTTGCCTATAAAAAGGATAGGGCAGGAACAAAAAGTCTTAGTAAATTCATTCCATGTGTTACTTAAGCTTGGGTACAATAAATTATCGCCTGAATCTGCTTTCCCATCTTGGGTGATGTAAAGATTGCAAACCCAATGATCTTTTGTATAGTTACTTTTTCCACCATAAGTAATTATTGGTATATTGTAGCTCTAATATCACTTCCAGCTTTGCCTTTGACATATAATGACAGTGTGTGGTTTTGTTTTTTTCTTCTGTACAGTATGCTGCAGTCAGTGGAAAGCTGACCCATGCCTCCTCGCTGGGCTACAATGGAGCCATCCTTCAGGCTCTAGCTGTGCATTATGCTCTGCAGGGGGCGCAGAGCCGTGAGTCATTCCTGGAGCATCTTCTGGGTCATATGCAGGAAGTAGAAGCAGATGAAAAGTCCCGAGGTGATGCAATAGAGTAAGTAGATAAATGCTCCATGACCTTTCGAAGATCCCACTTCTGCTGAGGGTGGAACATCCATCCATTTATTGGTTTGTATGTGACCTCCTTTTCTAAATACATAAATGCTTTGCTTTTTTATCTGCTTTTAACAATATTTTATATACCGTATATACTCGTGTATAAGCTGACTTTTCAGCACATTTTTTATGCTGAAAAAGCCCCCCATTTCTTATACACGAGTGAACTTGCCTGTTCTCCGGTCCCTCAGCTGTTAAGTTCCGCGTTCCACTGACAGGAAGTTCGGCATTTGTAACGGAAACTTGTGTTCCAAATGCCGAAATTCAGTGTAAGTAAGTAAAAGGTCTCTCTGTCTATCTGTCTCTCTTATATATCATGGCACATCAAGAAATGGTCTTATTGCATGTCTGATTTTCTCTGTTCCTTTTTTGAGATGCAGATATTGCTGTAAAGAAAGCTTTCCATCTTTTAAATGGACAGTTGGGTAGTTGCAACTGGCTCTTTTAACCCTCCAACAACATAGACTAAGGAACGCACATACTACTCAAAGCATGCTGGGGCAATATCAACAGGCCCAACAGTTTGCTGTCTTGGTCAGTAGCTTAACTTTGGAAGACCCAGGTCAGTTGCTTTTATTCCCGCTGGCCCCCAGCTGCACCTGTTAGGGTGTTCACCTGCTAGGAAATGTTGCTTTGTCCTTGATTTCTGCGTGCTATGCTGTTGAGGATAGATATAGGCCCCTGAGGGCACACACCTGCAGCACTTCTCTTTCTTTACAGGACAAAATAATGAACAAAATTTGTCTCTGGCGTTAAATAATAAATATTATATGTAAACCATAATCCACTAAACATATAATCCCAAGTGCAGCTGTTCATAGGAGGAAGTGTTAATCCTCCAATATAAGTACAACACATAAAAATTAGGGGTGTGCACCGGCCACTTTTAGGGTTTTGGGTTCTGATTAGCTTGAGGTTTTGGGTTCTGATTTGTTTTGCCAAAACAACCCACTCAAGGTTTTTGTTCTGATTTAGGGTTTTGGGTTCTGATTTTTTTTTTTTAAAAAAGCATAAAAAGTGCTAAAAACCAGATTTTTTTTTTTTTACACTCCTACGCTATTATTAACCTCAATAACATTCAATAACAATCAATTCCACTAATTACCAGTCTATTCTGAACACCTCACAATATTGTTTTTAGGCCAAAAGGTTGCACCGAGGTAGCTGGATGTCTAAGCTAAGCAACACAAGTGGGCGGCACAAACACGTGGCCCATCTAGTAGTGGCACTGCTGTGGCAGACAGGATGGCAGTTTGAAAAACTAGGCCCCAAAGAGCACATAATTGCAAAAAAAAGAGGTGCAAGATGGAATTGTCCTTGGGCCCTCCCACCCACCCTTATGTTGTTGAAATAGGACATGCGCACTTTAACAAACCAATCATTTCAGCGACAGGGCCTACCAAACAACTGTGGCTGAAATGATTGGTTTGTTTGGGCCCCCACACAAAAAAAGCTATTCATCTCTCCCTGTACAAACTAAACTGGCTCTACTGAGGCAAGATGTCATCCTCATCCTCATCCTCTGATTCCTCTCCCCCTACAGTGTGTACTTCCTCATCCTCACACATTATCAATTCGTCCCCTTTGGACTCCACAATCACAGGTCCCTCTGTAGTCTCTGGAGGCCAGTGCTGGTCTTGATTAAAGAATTGATAATTCATTTTTATGAACATCATCTTCTCAACGTTTTGCGGAAGCAACCTCCTTCGCCGCTCACTGACCAGGTTCCCCACTGCACTAAAAACTCTTTCGGAGTACACACTGGAGGGGGGACAACTCAGGTAAAATAGAGCCAGTTTGTACATGGGCTTCCAAACTGCCTTTTTTTTCCTGCCAGTAAGAATAAGGACTGTCTGACATGTCTACTTGGATGGTGTCAGCAAAGTAATCCTCCACCATTTTTTCAATGGTGACAGCATCCAATTCAGCGACAGTAGAACTGGTTGGCAGGTCCTTCAGTCCGGACCAGATGTTCTTAGCATCCCCGCTAGCAGGTCGTTTCGGAAATCTCAGCTGTTTCCTCGCAGCCACAGGTGTGGAAGAAAATGAAGGAGGAGCTGTTGGCATGTCACGGTCCTCTTCAGAGGACAATCTCCTGACCAGCAGGTCTTTGCACCGCTGCAGACTTGTGTCCGCCGGAAACAGAGACACAACATATGCTTTAAACCGAGGATCGTGCACGGTGGCCAGAATGTATTCCTCTGACTTAAAAGAGTGACCACCCTCGGATCCTGGAAAAGCGTACGAAGGGCTTCATCCACAAGAGCTACATGCTTTGTGGAATCGCAATGTTTTAACAGCTCCTCCCTCACTTTCTCCAGCTGCTTCTGCAACATCCTGATCAGGGGAATGACCTGACTCAAGCTGGCAGTGTCGGAACTGACTTCTCGTGTGGCAAGTTCAAACGGCTGGAGAACCTTGCACAACACGTAAATCAGTCTCCACTGCGCTTGACTCAGGCGCATCCCCACTCCTTTGCCTATGTCGTAGATGGCTGTGTAGGCTTGAATGGCCTTTTGCTGCTCCTCCATCCTCCGCAGCATATAGAGGGTGGAGTTCCAGCACGTCACAACCTCTTGTTTGAGGTGATGGCAGGGCAGGTTCAGGCTTTTTTGATGTTGTTCGAGTCTGCGGTAGGCAGTGGCAGAATGCCGAAAGTGTCCAGCAATTTTGCGGGCCACCGCAAGCATATCCTGCACACCCCTGTCTCTCTTCAGGTAATGCTGCACCACCAAATTTATTGTGTGGGCAAAACATGGCACGTGCTGGAAATTGCCCATATGTAATGCCCGCACAATGTTACTGGCGTTGTCCGACACCACAAATCCCCAGGAGAGTGTAAGTGGGGTAAGCCACTGCAAGATTATTTCCCTCAGTTTCTCTAAGAGGTTGTCAGCGTTGTGCCTCTTATTAAAACCGGTGATACACAACGTTGCCTGCCTTGGAACGAGCAGGCGTTTTGGAGATGCTGCTACTGATGCTGCTGTTGCTGCGGAAGGCGATGATCTACCCAGTGGGCTGTCAGTCATATAGTCCTTAGTTTGCCCTGAACCACTTGTCCACATGTCCGTGGTTAAGTGGACAGTGGGTACAACCGCATTTTTCAGAGCACTGTGGACACTTTTTCGTACTTCTCTGTACATCCCGGGTATCGCCTGCCTAGTGAAGTGGAATCTCGACGGGATTTGATACCGGGGACACAATACCTCCATCAACCGTCTAAATCCCACTCCACTGATGGCGACACTGGACGCACGTCTAACACCAACATAGCTGTGACGGCCGCAGTTATCCGCTTTGCCATAGGATGACTACTGTCGTACTTCGTGCTCATGGCAAATGACTGTTGGACGGTCAACTGTCTGGTGAAAGACGTAGCGTTCTTACGACTTCCCCCTCTGGGAAGATGACCGACTACCAGCAGCGGCAGTAGTAGGTGTACCGCTGCAGGATCCTCCGGAGGAATCCCGGTTTGAAGAGGACTCAGTCATGCCGGTGACATGGCCTGCAGGACTATCTCTGATGGAGATCGTGGAGGAAATTGACGAAGAGGGTGTTGCTGGTGTGGATACAACAGGACCAAGGGATCTAGGTGTCCCTGGACTGCTGACGGTCCTAGCCACAGGTCCTGAACTAAACACTGAATTATGAAGGTTCTTCAGGTGACGTATAAGGGAGGATGTCCCTAGGTGGCCAAGATCCTTACCCCTGCTTATTTGAGCTTTACATAAGGTACATATGGCCATACATTTGTTGTCCGGATTGGGATAGAAATAATTCCAGACCGAAGAGGTGGATTTTTTGGTCTTCTGCCCAGGCATGACGATGGGCTTTTTCATCCCATGGACAACAATTGTTTCACCCCCTGGTGCCTCATTTAAGATAACCACATCAGCATCCTCCTCGTCAAGTTCCTCCTCAGCGCCAGCTACATCAATATCCTCCTCCCGGTGTACAACATTCACACCTTCATTAGCCAAATCTGTAACTGGACTCTGGGTGATCCTTCCAGCATATGCAGAGGGCATGCTGCAAATGGTGGAAGGAGCCACCTCTTCCCGTACAGTGATGGGAAGGTCAGGCTTCGCAACCACCAACACCCTTGGACTCGCCTTGGGGATTTGTGATGCCATCTCTTTAGAAGGCAGAGTTGTTTGCTGTGTTGTTGATGACAGCTTAACTCTCTTAAATTTTTTATGGGGGGGGCGGAGGAGGTCTTTGATCCTTGGGTGAAGCTGAACCACTAGTCATGAACACGGGCCAGGGCCTAAGCCGTTCCTTGCCCACTCCGTGTCGTAAATGGCATATTGGCAACTTTACGTTTCTCCTCTGATGATTTCAATTTTCTTTTTTTGCTAATTTTAGTGAACTTTGGCTTTTTGGATTTTACATGCTAGGAGATTGGGCATCGGCCTTGGCAGACGACGTTGATGGTATTTCATCGTCTGTTATGACTAGTGGCAGCAGCTTCAGCATTAGGAGGAAGTGGTTCTTGATCCTTCCCTACTTTATCCTCCAAATTTTTGTACTCCATTATATGCAGCACAATAGAGCGTACCCCTAAACCACACACACCCGGCAAAGGCTTTAAAATTTATATGCGGCACAGGACAGTACCACTGGACTGGAGTTATACAGCAGTACAAATTCCTTTATACTGCAGGATAACGTAGTTTAATCTCTGGTACTAATATTTCTGGACTGCAGGAACAGTGAACATAGTTTAATATTGCAGTACTAATATTTCTGGACTGCAGGAACAGTGAATGTATTTATATATTGTAGTAGAAATTTTTTTATACTTTTTTTTTTTTTTTTTTTTTCAAACCAAGTGTTTATTGACGGTCATGAAGAATTCACAAAACAAATACATGTAAATTCGGACAAAGTACAGTCAGAACTTAGAATAGTAATTCAAAGCACTCCCGAGTGACGGAGAGAAAATAAAACAGATTCTATGAAATAAAGACCGGTATATTTTTATATTTAGAAGAGAAGTAAGGAAAGAAAAGAAGGAGAAGGAGGTAGAAGAGTGAGAAAAAGACAGATGAAAGAGGAGAGGGGGAGGTGTGGGAGAGATCAGTCTTGGATCAGAAGCAGTGAGTTAGGAGGGGAGGGAGGAGTAGCAAATGGGTAGGGGGTATGATTAAGTAAAGGGGGAGCGGTATTGGAAGAATGTCATCCAGGGGTCCCAGACCTTGTTAAAAGATTTGGCCGTATTTCGTATAATGCTAGTCATGTACTCCATTCTATATGTTTGCCAAATCCTATTAGTTACAGCGGAATATGAGGGGTGGGCAAACTGTTTCCAGTCCAGGGCATTTTGACAAGTGGCCGCTGATATAATGTGACGGGCAAGTTTTATTTTGGTGTCTAGTGGCCATGGGGAACCCGAGGGGTAGAAGGAAGAATTTAGGCTCAAAGGGTATAAGAGTTTGTATCAACATTTCTATAAAAGCTTTAATTTCGCGCCAGAAGGGAGTCAATTTCGGACAGTCCCACCATATATGTAAGAGCCTGCGCCATGGCATTGACGCCAACATCTATCTGAGGAATCGGGCAGTATCTTTTGAAGACGTGTAGGTACATAGTACCACCGAAAGAGGAGTTTGTAAACATTTTCCTTTATTCGGACACATATTGAGCTGGAGGCAGCATTCTCCCGAATTTCCAACCACACCTCAGTGTCAAGAGGAGAGCCCAGGTCATGTTCCCATGCCAACTCATGAGTGTCTCAAGGAGGAGTAGAGGGGGCGATTAATTCAGAGTAGATACTAGAAATAAGACCTGACGTCGATGCCTGGCGCAAGCACAATGTTTCGATTGTTGTGAGAGGACGAGAAATAAGACGCAATTTGGTGATGGAGTGAAAGTTGCGTAATTGCAGGAATTGATAAAATATCCGTGTGGGTAGGTCAATTGTATTTTGAAGGTCCGCGAATTGGGGAAATGATATACTGCGGGTTATGTCGTTTAGGAAACGTATCCCTCGGGAGTGCCACAGAAGGAATGCGGAATGACGTAGGCCTGGAGGGAAGTCAGGGTTATTAAAAAGGGGGATTATTGGTGAAGGATGCGGAGAGAGACCATAGAGCCTGGATGGACGAATCCCATATAGCTAGAGAGTGGGAGATTATGGGATGGGAGGGAGCTTTTTTAGGACGACGAGCCCTTGGAATCCACAGAAGGGAGGCAGGAGTAAGCATCCCCAGACTTTCAGCCTCCAGTGTGACCCAGACCCTAGCCGAGGTAGGACCGTTCCATAGGACACATTGAGCAAGTTGGGCCGATGGGTAATATTTTTTAAAATTAGGTATACCTAAGCCACTGCCCCGCGAGGACCTCTGCAGAACTGCGAGTCGTACTCGTGGACGTCTACCTGCCCAAATAAATTTAGATGATTCAAATTGAAGGAACTTAAATACATAGGGGGGAATTCGGATAGGGAGAGTTTGAAAGAGATATAATAGTCTAGGAAGGATATTCATTTTAACTGAGTTTATGCGGCCTATCCAGGAGATAAATTGGTGGGACCAGGTGCTAAAATCTTTCTTAATTTGGGATAGGGTATGGGGAAAGTTAGCTTGGAATAATTGGGAGAGGTTTTTGGTCAGAAAGACGCCCAAGTATTTTATTTTATGGCGATGCCAAGTAAAGGGGAATGTTTGGTCTAGAATTATCTTGTCTCTTTTAGGGATATAAAAATCTAAAGTTTCAGTTTTGGCAGGGTTAATTTTATAGCCTGAGAAATGCCCATAAGTATCTAATTCAGAAAGAAGGGGGGGGGGGGGAAGTAATGGGGTTGGACATGCTAATGAGTACATCATCTGCGTATAAAGCGATTTTGCTCCCTGTAGAACCGACCTTTCTGCCGGAAATGGATTGGTTGCAGCGAATTCTGGCTGCTAGCGGCTCGATTATAAGGGCGAAGATCAATGGGGAGAGGGGGCATCCCTGACGAGTGCCATTAAAGATTGTAAAAGGCTTAGAGGTTAGGCCATTGACCGATACCGTGGCAGAAGGGTTTCGGTAGAGGGCCAAAATACCAGTCAGAAACCTACCAGAAAAGCCCATTGCTTCGAGAACCCCCCCCCGCATAAATGTCCAAGAGATGCGGTCAAATGCCTTCTCCGCATCCAAGGCCATCATGAGGGAGGGCAATTTTTCACTATGGATAGAATGGATCAAATCAATGGATCTTCTAGTGTTGTCGGGGGCTTGTCTCTCTGGAATGAAGCCCACTTGGTCCGGGTGGACCAGGGGATTAAGCCTGGTGGCCAAGATTTTAGCGTAAAGTTTGAGATCTACGTTAAGGAGGGAAATGGGTCTATAGCCCTCACAGTGGAGAGGGTCCTTCCCTGGCTTAGGAATAACTGCAATATTGGCCAGAGTAGTGGCGGAGTCAAAGGATGCCCCCTCCAGGATTTGGTTATAAAAGGATGTTAAATGAGGAACAAGGTCCACAGCGAACTTTTTGTAATACTGTGCTGAAAAGCCATCCGGACCAGGAGCAGAGGCAGGTTTAAGGGATTTTATAGCTAATTTAACTTCATCTGCAGTGATGTCCTCATTTAAGCAAGTAAGCTGGGAACGGGTGAGGTGTGAAAGAGGGGTATTTGCTAGATATGACTCCAGAGTATTAGATCAGAGGTTCCCCTGGGGTGGGGGGTCAGGAAGGTTATAAAGAGATGCATAGAAGTCTCTAAATTCTTTAACAATTTCCAGTGGATCATATGTTATTGAATTAGTGGGTTTCCTATGGAGTTTGACAATAGCTCCTCGGGTACGCCTCTGTTGGAGTTTCTGAGCTAACAATGTGTCCGCCTTGTCTGCCTTGTCATAAAAGCGTTGCTGGAGTTTCTGTAATGTGGAAGCCGCACTTCGAGACAGAAGGGCATTAAGCTGGCCCCTTAAAGAATTAATTTGTGTTAATATAGAGGGATCAGGGACCAGCTTATGTTGAGTCAAGAGAGTGGAGATACGATGCTCTAATGAAGAGACTTCTAGGGCAGCTTTTCGCTTTACCTGCGAAGCAACACTTAAGAGACGTCCATGAATAGTGGCTTTGTGAGCTTCCCATATTATGCCAGGAGCCAATTCTTGAGTGGCGTTCTCTTGAAAGTAATCAGATATAGCTGATTTAATGTCCATAAAAGAGGAAGTGTTTAAAAGCAGAGAATCGTCTAAACGCCATCTAAAGGGGCGTGGATAATTATGGAGAAGGTCAAGAAGAATGAATACTCCCGCATGGTCAGACCATGAGAACGGGACAATGCCTGCCTGAGTTGTTAAGAGTATCAGAGATTGGGAAACATGGATCATGTCAATGCGGGAGTATAACTGATGGGGAGCAGAGTAGTGCGTGTAATCTCTCGCAGTGGAATTTTTTTAGACGCCAGGAGTCATGCAGAGAGTGTTGTAATAGCAAGGCAGACAAGGTGGAGGAGCCCTTGGAAGAGGGTATAGGGAGTCCGCGGAGGACCTATCAAGGAGTGGATCTAAAACAACATTAAAGTCACCACCTAACACAATATGACCTTGGGTCAATCGCTCAATGTGTCGAAACAATGGTGGGAAGAACTGAGCTTGGTTTGGGGGCATAGGTAACAGCTAGTGTGATTAGGTGTGAGCAAAGTGTACCCATAACTA
Organism: Mixophyes fleayi; assembly: GCF_038048845.1. Lineage (NCBI taxonomy): Eukaryota > Metazoa > Chordata > Amphibia > Anura > Limnodynastidae > Mixophyes > Mixophyes fleayi. The sequence continues at coordinate 217,067,497 of NC_134403.1, read as the reverse complement.
ATAGGAAACGACCTTCCGGGTCAGAATAAGTGGAAGAAAGCTGAAATGGAACCTTATTATGAATAAGAATCGGTCTGGGAGAATTGCTGTAGTTGTGTGTGCGAACTTGTGAGGTGAGTCTCCTGAAGGAAAACTATGTCCGTTTTTTCCCTTCTGCAGGCTCCAAGGACTATTGTACGTTTGCGAGGGGAGTTGAGTCCATTGACGTTAATGGAGAGAAGTTTCAAGGTCATGGAGGCCAAAACGATGAATTCGCTGTTAAATAACTCATCTGGGAGCTGCAACAGTAAGAGGAGTAGGACTAGGGACCTTTAAATGAGAAAGAGGGGGGAGGGGAAAAAGGAAGAAGGGAGGAGAAGGAAGAAAAAGCTAGTAAGAAAGAAAGAAGAAAGAGAGAGAAAAAGAAGAGGAAAACGAAAAAAGTAGCCCAATTGGGCAGAAACCCTTTAACGGTGGGATCCAGGAGGGATCCAGACGCAATCTCCGTAAACATAGTATAGCTAAACAAAAGTCGTATAGGGAGCGTGGGGGGTGGAGTGAATACATCTAGTCAGGTTTGTTACCTGAGTCGATGGCTCTGTCTAATAAACTGGATATGGCTATTAGAAAGGGATACATGACCAAAAATTATCCAGATAAGTTGTGCAGCAGGGAGGGAGGGGGGGGGGGATAAGGAGAGGAATAAAGAAGGGAGAGAGAAGAAGGGAATGAAGAGAACTAACAGAGGGGGAAGGGTGTTATGAGCAAAGGCATGTTATATGTTAGTACAATACCATGGTATAAAACAAGAGAACTTTTGTTTAAGGTATGTAGCAAATACTAAAAAATGTAATAACGTAATAACAGCAACTGTGACATCTAAATCGAGAACAGGAGGTTCTAAACTAATGACTATGAGGTGTTTGGAATAAAGATATCAGAGTAAAATTGTAAACAAAAAGGTGCTATATCAAAGCCAGGGTCCGTATTGAGGTGCAAAAGTAAAATATAATAAAAAGTAAAAAAGGCATTTGGAATGAGCAGATTACAGTTAAAGAAAAAGTAAGATCTGCAAGGTGAGATCTACTATAGACACCTCTGGACCAATAAGTATAGGAAACAATAAAATAAATTATATTAGAACATTTAAACATTTCAGGTTGGAGAGTCGTCACGAGCTCGACGTCGAGAAACCCCAGACCACTCAGAGGCTGGAGGTGGTGATCGGCCTTGCCTTGGCGTAGAGCTGGAAAGTGATCTGGAGTCGGGCAGAATGTTCATCTTGGCTAGTATTTCCTGACCTTGGTCTAGGGTCTTGACGTGATGGGTGGTGTTAGCAGCAAAGATTTGAAGCTGAAAGGGAAACCCCCAGCAGTAGCGAATGTTGTGCTGGCGTAATATTTTGGTGACAGGTTGAAGAGCTCTTCTTTTTTGGATAGTGGAAGGGGCAAGGTCTTGGAAAAATTGAATGTCCATATCTCTAAAGGAAATTGAGGTGGAATTCCTTGTGGAAGCTAGAATACGCTCTTTGATGTGGAAGTAGTGAAAGCGCACAATTATATCACGTGGGGGTTGGTCAGAAGCTGGTCTGGCTCTGAGGGCGCGGTGCGCCCGGTCCATCATGCAGTCAGAATCTGATAGACCTGGGAGTAGATGTAGAAAAAGGTCTTTGAGAAATGACTGAATTTCAGAGGGTGAAATATCTTCAATCACGTTACGGACTCGAATATTGTTCCGTCGAGAACGGTTTTCAGAGTCCTCTTGTTTTTCTTTTAAGGACTCAACTTCTTCATTAAGGCGGGATAATTCTCTGTCAAATGTCGCTTGGGAGCGACAGAGGTCATCTGCTTTTGTTTCTAGAGTGTCAGTACGTGTACCCAGAGAGGAGATTTCCAATTTGAAATCACTGACTGCCTTTGAGAGTTCCTGTTTGAAAGCTTCCTTGACCCCTTCCAATAAGTTTGCCATGACAGCTTGGATCTGAGGGTCTAGTTCAGATGATGAGGACAGATGCGAAACCTCTGAGGTGTCTGTGGAGGCTTGCGAAGCTTTATTTTTAGACCCAAAAAAGTTAGACGTAGAGGAGTTGCCTGAAGGTTTTCTGTTCTTCTGCGACATGTTGATTTTGTTGAGAATGTAGTATATGGGGCAGAGGGGAGGAGGGGGAAATGAGATGGGGGGAGAAGAGGAGGGTGCTGCACAGTAGAGTTTAGAGAATCATACAGAGCACATCAGTCCCAGGTAGGGCATCGAGGATTACAGCATATTGTGCAATGGATGCCTAAGGAGGCTGAGCAGGTATCACAATACAGGTGGCGTAATGTCAGTCTTGCCTCGCAAAAGAATGGCCTCTTATTTGTTATACTGAGTGACCACTACAAGACAATGAAGTATTGAAGAAAAGCACCAGGTGGAACTATGTCCCCAGAGACAAGATTGTACTTGAGAGAAAGATAGCTGTTTTCAGAGCTACCATTAAATAGCAGTTGAAGGATCTTCAGAAGAGGCAAAAACAATAACAGCATCAGAGGTTGAGAGTAACAGAACTTAACCCCTTAGTGGTTTAGGGAGCAGAGTCAATATGGCCTTTGAAGTAGGGAAATTTGCAGACCCTGCTTTGTAGGGCTTGGTGGGTCACTTTAAGGGTCTATGATGCACAGTATCAGGATGGGTTAAGGAGGTGTAGGCCAAGAGTTATCTTGAAGCCTACAGTGGGACAGCAGGTGCTGAAAGCTCTCTCCCAAGCCCAATTTCTTCAGAGGTAAATGAGCCCACAGAGGATGACACACTGACCTGATCTGGTGCAGCTCTTGCTGAGTGGAGAAAGGTCAGACGAGTCAGCTGCAGAGGAGGTCTCCGGTATCAGCGGTCCGGATTGCTTCGTATAGGCTCCCGCCGCCAACCGGAAGTTGGGTTCCAAAAAGCAGAAGTCGGATCTTTCGGCCGACTAATGGAAATAACAGCCGGGGCTGCAGAGGCGCGGCCAGGCCGCGAGTCGCGGGAAAACCGCTGAGGCGTTTAGAGACTTTTCAGACCCCCAGGTAAGGCTCAAGTACCTCTTAATACTGTCGAGTATCAACTGCACGATGCGGGAGCGAGGCAGCGCGGCCCCGGGAGACAATCTGTCAGGCCAAAAGCAAATGGGGGAAGCCAGTCTGGGACCTATATTATGCTGGTCCAGGGAGCCAAAATCACGCCTGGAGGCTCAGCTTCGGTAAAGCGCAGATTTCTGTGGTTTTCTGTGGTATATAAACCCCAAATAGCTCTTTAATAGGGGATATGGAACGGAGCTCACAGAAACTCCAACATTCCCAGATGGCGTCCAGGCCACGCCCCAAAAAAAATGTTTTTAATTTTTTAATAACAATGGACTTAGCAGGACAGAGCACAGGACACAGCATCACTGGACTCAGCAGGACAGAGCACCACTGGATGAAGCAGGACAGAGCGATGGGACACAGCACCACTAAAAAACCCAACCTCCCTCTTCCCTGATCTTAGCCCGACTGAAGATGGCGGCGGCAAGCAGGGAATTTATACAATCCAAGTCTCGCGAGATCCGACGGCGGGATTTTGAGTCTCAGCCTTGCTTTCACTGTTTCTCCCTCCCGGAAGTACCCGAACAGTGCTCGGATCGCCCTCGGATCCGCACTGTTCGGGTGGGCTCGGATTGCGATAATCCGAGCCCGCTCATCTCTGATAAAAATCAATAACACTGAACTGCGCAGATGAGACTTAAACCAAACAGTATATCTGTGCAAATAGCAATATACCACTAATTCATTTTTAATAAAGAAAGGTGCATATGTCCAAAGAACCAGTCAGTTTAAAAATACATGAATCATTTAGTAGCTAATCAATCAAAAACACACATGATATAAAAATGCATATACAGATGTAAATAAACATAATAATGAATAAATCTAAAAAAATGGCATTGTTCATGATACACTTGACTCTCAGAACAAATCACATATAACTATGTTGGTATCCTGTGTATATGTTCTTCATTAGACACAGGTAATAGCGTGCAAAGTGCACTTAACAGGAATTATGTGAACATTTATTTATTTATATAGCTCCAGCATATTCTGTAGCACAGATATTGCCTCACGTGCATCCTATAAATATGGACACATTTACACCAGTAGGACAGTGGGCTGATGTGGGTATTTAATGATTTTTGGTACATTTGGAGACATTTTAGGAGCCTGAGTTGGACTGCACTTTCAGGGAATATGTGCTTATCAATACACACAGTTATGGTACTAGCTGTATATGTATTTATCTAATGCATAGAATCCACCCCCCAATACTTTTATTTTTTAAATTTTTGAAATTTACCAGTACCTGCTGCATTTCCCACCCTAGGCTTATATTCGAGTCAATATGTTTTCCCAGTTTTTTTTTTGTGGTAAAATTAGGTGCCTCGGCTTATATTCGGGTTGACCTATACTCGAGTATATACGGTAATCAAACAGACAAGATTATTTTAGTTTCCTTTGGATATGACAGAAAGTTGTATTGTACACTAATTTGTCAATTTTTGTAGCCATGTTTTTATTTCAAGACTGTACAAACAGTAATATGACTAGCATGTAAAATTGTATTTCCTCTATTCTTAACTTACTTTTGCATTTTATTAATGTGAAAACTTGGAAATATGTGAGTAAGTCACTTTTTAAAGGTATTATAGACTGAAAATAAATGTGTTGATCAAAAATACACACCTTGAATGTCTTCAAAATGATATGATACCCATGTCTGTCATTTTAAAATTAAACTTGAAATCTTGATATTTGGAGAAAAAATATAATCGAAGAATAACTATTATATTATATATTTGCAACCATAGTTGATATAAATTTATATTTACTTTTTGGAGCCAAAGTTGGTGTAACTGACAAAAATATCCATACGTAAAAGGCCCATGTATGCTGAGTACATTGAAAGCTTATATATTTTGTATCGCCTATATTTACTCCCAGAAAAATGGTCGGAGGCTTAGTAATGTGAACCAAGCAGGCTGGTAAGCCTTATGTATCTGGGCATAGCTATAAATAGAACTTTATTATGCTGTTCTGTAAAATGAATTTGTTCAGATATCTCAAAGTGTATCCGTTGCACAGATTATGAAATATAGGGAAGTATATGAAAGAGTACTCAATGCCATGAGGCTAATGGTGTGTATAAAGAGCAGGATAAAATCAGGGCAGCATAACAATTATTGGTATGTGTGTGTGTGTTAGGTGAGTTCAAAACATTGTTTAACATTTTTGTTTAACGAGTAATATCTGTCAAATAATTCATGGTGACCTGGTTACATGTGATGGTTGATAGTACATGATTTGCAGTAACATCTAGTTCTCATTAAGTCTACTTCTCATTATAGATTGGAGCTGGGAGAGTTTCCATACTGTAAGAGACTCAAGAAGATTAAAGAGTTTTTAGCTAAAAGAAATGTTTCACGGGATGATGTGGTAAAGGAGCTAGGTGAGTTGTGTTGATTTTGATGGGAATAGGAAAACACAGTACAGAGACATTAACATATAGGCACTAAAATCTGCAGTCCAAATTAATAAGTGACAAGATGAGCAGTGTTTTTGATGAAGGTAAAGCCAGCCACATACAGTGCGATTGTGCTGCTTAACTGGCGTGACATGATCAGTCCAAAGTGGCCAAATTGGAGATGATTCAATGCTTGTGCAATTGTGTCTTTAAATGTCACTGTGGCCTGTCCGAACATGACTGCAAACAGACTGATAGCAGCCATTTGCAGTCATCGCTGGACCACATTTACCAACATGATCAGTAATCAGTGGCGGAAATAGCATTAGTGCAGCAGGTGTGGTGCACCGGGGCCCATGGAGATAATGGGGCCCGCTTCACAGGGAACTAGCGAGCTGTGGGCCCTGGTTGCCTCCTCCCTGTTTCCCTGCTCCAGGGCCAACAGCTCGATAGTTCTGCCTCTGCTTGTAATGATCAAATTATTAGACCTGTGTGGTATCTGGTGACAGGTGCCATAGCCAAATGTTCTCCCTCATTCTGTCCTGGCTGACTAAATTGGTGAGGATGGAATGTCTCAGCTTTGAAAACTGCAGAGTCTCCTGTAATAAACAGGCTGGTCCAACTACAAGCTACAAAAAGGGCACAACTTGTTTTAAAAACCACCAAATATACAAGTGTCCTTATGTAGAAGAGATACTAAGAAAATGTGGTTATATACAGATCATCGAATTGAAAAGAAGATTTTTACTCACTGTAGGAGCAAGGGAGGGAGCACAGTGTCCCCCAGTGGAGCAAGAGAAATTGATTTTACGGTGAGTAAAAATCTTCTTTTCTCTTTCCTACCACTGGGGGACACTGTGACACATTGGGGACATACCAAAGCTGCCCCTAAGGGAGGGAACGCTCTGGAACTGCTGCGCGTAAAACTTTTCGGCCAAAACTCGAATCTGAGGATGCGAATGCTTGCAATCTGTAGAACTTAGCAAAGGTATGAACAGATGACCAAGTGGCCGCTTTGCAAAGCTGTTCAGCCGAAGCACCATGACGCACTGCCCAAGAAGCACCAACCGCCCTGGTAGAGTGCGCTCTCAACAAATGAGGAATAGGCTTAGATGCTCGAACATATGCCAGACTGATGGTAGAAGTGATCCACTGCGCAATAGCCTGTTTAGACGCTGGCCAGCCGCGCTTTTTTGCATTATACAAGACAAAGAGATGCTATGTCTTGCCAACCAAAGCTGTACGGTCTACATAATACCGGAGAGCCCGAACTACATCCAGCAACTGGAAGTCATAATCCAAGGACTCAGAAGACGTGGAAGGAGAAGAAGGTGAACCAGGCTGGAACGCCGGAACTACAATCTCCTGATTTAAATGGAACCTAGAGATGGGTTTTGTGCGAAGCACCGCCCTGTCCTCGTGGAACACCAGGAAGGGAGAAGAACAACAAAGAGCTGCCAGCTCCGACACTCTCCTTGCAGATGAAATAGCTAAGAGAAAAATTGTCTTCCAAGTTAGATGGTGTAACTCTGCCGTCTGAATAGGCTCAAATGGCGGAAGGCAAAGAGCCCTGAGCACCAAATTTAGGTCCCAGGGTTCCACCGGATGAGTAAACGGTGGCTGAATATGTAGAACCCCCTGCAATAAGGTCTGGATCTCGCTGAGAGATGCCAGCTTTCACTGAAAATAAATCGAGAGCGCTGACACCTGTACTTTAAGCGAACCCAAACAGAGTCCTTTTATCAAGACCCTCCTGCATAAAGTCCAACAACCTGGGCAGGCTAAACCTGGACATTTGGACTCCACGCGACTCACACCAGAGAATGTATACTTTCCAGACTCTGTGATATATGGAGGAGGATGACTTTCTAGCTCTGATCATAGTGTTAACGACCCGAGACGAGAACCTCTTTGCCTCAAGGACTAATGATTCAATCGCCACGCTGTCAAAGCTAGCCGATTTTAAATCGTGGCACAGAAGGGGGCCCAGAACTAGAAGGTCTGGATGCAAGGGCAGACGAAATGGCGGACCCGTGGACATTTTTAGAATGTCCGAGAACCACGCCCTGCGAGGCCAATGAGGGGATACTAAGATGGCGGGAACCCGTGCTCTCAAGTTTCTTCAGAACCCACGACAGCAATGGAATTGATGGAAACAGTTACATGAGTCTGAATGGCCATGGCGTCTGAGGCGTGAGCCAGAGGGTCGCGGGATCTGGCGCCGTACAGGGGGAACCTGATGATTCAGCCTGGAAGCCATGAGGTCTATTTCCGGCATTCCCCATCGTTGAACCAGGAGAGCAAAGGTCTCCTTGCACAGGGACCATTCGCCTGGATGAACTTTTTGTCTGCTCAGAAAATCGGCTTCCCAATTTTCTACGCCTGGAATGTATACGGCCGAAATCCGAGGAACATGGCTCTCTGCCCATAACATGATCTTGGTTTACTGCATGGCCCTCACGCTGCCAGTTCCTCCTTGATGGATTTTGTATGCCACGGACGTGGCATTGTCCGATTAAATCTGCAGAGGCTTCCCTACAATGAACCTCTGAGCCTCCGTCAAGGTCCTGAGAACTGCCCAGAGCTCCAATACATTGATTGGCAGAACAGCTTCCTGGGGAGACCAGAGAACCTGAAACCTTAAGGATCCCGTGACTCTTTCCCCCCCCCCCCCCCCCCCCCCCCCCCCAGCCTAACAGACTTGCGTCTTTGGTAACTGAGGTACAGAGGCCCGATTGGAGGGACTGACCCTTGTCCAGATTTTTCGTGGACAACCACCACGTCGGAGAAAGACGAGTCTGTCTCGACAGGCAGATGATCTGCCTGTCTAGCTGACCGTGAGACCCCGACCACTTCCGAAGAATCTCCAGCTGGAGAGAACGGGAATGGAACTGTGCGAACGGGACCGCCTCGAACACTGACACCATAGTCACCAGCAGCTTCATGCAGCTGAGCATGGACACCTGAGGACTAGCCAACAGATCCCTGGTTTTGCGCTGGAGGGCACTGATCTTGTCCTGAGGTAGAAAGACTCTCTGTGACACTGTGTCGAACAGTAAACCCAGAAAGCGCATGCGCTGAGCTGGGATGAGGGAGGATTTTGGAACATTTAGGTTCCACCCATGGGCTTCCAAAAACTCCATCGTGGTCTGCACTTGACAAGACAATATTTCCGCTGACGGAGCCTTCAGCAGGAGATCGTCCAGATGGGGAACTACAGTGATTCCCTTCTGTCTTAGCACGGCCGCCATGATCTTGGTGAATACTCGAGGAGCTGACGCCAGGCCAAAGGGAAGGGCCCTGAACTGAAAATGGTCCGGGCCGACCACAAAACGACGCAGGTGATGACGGCGACTCCATTTTTGGGACATGGAGATCCGCATCCTTTATGTCGATGGAAGCCAGGAATTCTCCCTGTTCCATGCCCGCAATGACTGTCCTGAGGGACTCCATCCTGAACCGCTGGGCAATCACCTGTTTGTTTAGGGACTTTAGGTTCAATATAGGACAAAAAGTTCCGTCCGGTTTGGGTACCAGGAAAGACTGGAATAAAACCCCTGACCTCTTTCCTGCATCGGAACCGGAACAATAACACCCGACTCCTGAAGCTTTATTACAGCCTTCAGAAGAGCCTGATGTCTGAGAGGGCAAACAGGTACCGGAGATGACAGGGACCTGGGTGGGGGAGGATAGTGTAGGTCTATAATGTATCCTCTTGACACAAACCCCCCCCCCCCCCCGTCCAAGCGTCTGTCGTGGCTGACCAAGACGGACACCTGAAGCGAAGCAGACGTGCCCCCACCCCCGATACTTGAGTGGGGGCGTGGAAGTTGTGCCGAGGGCTTATCACTAGGGCGTGAAGCTCCTCTTCTGGCAACACTCCTGCCTCTGCTGCTCCCTCCTCTAGGGGCTGGAGGCTGGCTCCTGGGAGTACCACTCCGGGCTCGGGAGAAGGGGCGAAAGGAACGAAACCAAGGTCTGCAGGAACCCATGGGGAGAACATTATTTTTCCCCAGGTGGCCGCCTCAATTACCTTCTCCAACTCCGCACCGAACAGAGTGACTCCATTAAAAGGCAAAACCTCTAGCGACCTTTTGGACTCTGCGTCCGTGGTCCACGAACGTAACCATAAGGAACGTCGTGATGCAATAATTAAACTGCCTATTCTGGCATTCACAGCTATTGCATCCATGGAGGCCTGACCCACATAATCCGAGCTTTCCTGAATATGCTGAGCTAGGGAGAGGAGGTCTGCCCGCGGAGTGTTATTTTGAATTGCCTCAATTAACTGCTCCGCCCACATCTGAACTGCTTTATTTGCCCAAGCAATGGACATCATGGGCCTAAACAAGCTACCCGAAGCTGTATAAGCAGAACAGAGAGCGTGGTCGCACTTTTTATCCGTAGGATCTCTCAAAGACACCCGCTCTTGTGTAGGGATGGCTGAGGATGAGGATAAATGGGCAATAGGTGTGTCCACCCTAGGAGACGCCTCCCATTTAATTGTCTTCCGCTGGAAGAGGATAAAGACTCTTGAATCTAGCTGGCATCACGAGTTGTTTCCCTGGTCTTACACTGGCGTCCGTTACCATTTCCACCATCTGAGGAGAGGTAGGAAAGGATGTCAACTGAGACTTAGACCTTTTTAAAAATGGAAAAACCTGCAGGAGCCTCAGGCTCTGGAAACCCTAAGGTATGTCTAATACCTAGGATAAGGCTGTCCATATTACTGGCCGAAGCCATACTAAATGAGTCTTCCTCCAGCTCTAAATCCCCTACCTCATCCGAGGAATGATCAGAAGCTAGAGAATGCACCCAAATATCATCCCTTGTGCCCCGTTTGGACCCGCAGGAGACTGCAAGTAGACATTTCTCACTCTGAGTTGCAGAACCCTGGGATGATGTGCCTGCACTGTCTATAAGGATGCCATGTTAGGCCTCTATACGTGCGGCCCGCTGCTCTGCTGAATTTTGAGCTATGCTGACTACCTGTGTGTTCACGTACCTCAGCGGCTTTCAACATCCCATCAGTAAACCTTTCCATGGTGGCGGCAAAGGATTTCATCCAGAGCGGCTCTTCCATGACTGCCGGTGACTGTACCGGGGCGGGACGCTCGAGTGCTGCGGTCTCGTATGCTGCACAAAGGGCATTTTTTATCATGCTGTCCAGATGGAAGCTTAGCTCTACATTTGGCACAAACAAAATACATCACAGACACTCCAGAGGGTCCCTTGTCAGAGGTCCCTTTGTGAGACATTATTGCAATAATAAAAAATTAAAACTTATATATATATACTGTGTCACAGAATATATAACACCACTAATATGTCCAACAGAAGAGCCCAGATGGTATTACAAGACTTGTACACCAGATCTATATACCAGGTTACAAATTGTAATAATACTCTATTAACCTCTTTGCCAATATAAACAGTTTGCCAGTGAATGTTCAATACACATTGGTGACAATCAATTGCAGGTATATTTAGTCAAAAATGATACCACACAGCAGAGAGGTACAGCAGAGGAGAGAGAAACTTTAGCCTGCAGCTCCTTGTCTGAGCCCAAAATGGCGCCTCCATGCTGCAGGGACTGAAGATGGAGGCAGGAATCCCTTCTCTGGCTCCGCCCACCGACAGAAAAAAAAATGTCCTCTCCTCGGCGCTACTCCGATCAGCCTATACTAAAGTTATGGCTGTCGGCGACTCACACAACACACAGAGTTACATGCCCAGGCAGCGTGTGCGCTTTTTCCCTCTTCACATCAGCACCGCTCTCTATAATAGAGCGAAGCGCTTCACAGTCCCCGCTGCTCGTTGTCCCCGGGGAGGAGGGGTGCTTGCTGGCCAGTCCGTCGGCGGGGAGAGATGGAGTCCTTATTTCCCCCGCGCGACCTAATTATACAGTGCCCCAACCTATATAACTGTATGGGCACCTAAAGCCCTAATGGCTGCCAAAAATACTAAAATATCTTTAAGCTCGTGTCTAGGGGATTGAACTGCCGGCAAGAAGGTGCAAGGAAGATATAGGGCACAGCCACTTCTTACCTTGCGCGGGGATCAGAGTGAAGGAAGTCCAGGACTGTTCACTCCCAATGGGTCTTGGAATCGATCCCTGCGGGCACCCTGATAAGAAGAAATAAAATAAAAACATGTACAAATCTAACTAAACAGGGTATAGGCAGGAGCCTATACCCCAATGACCTGACTCCTAAGGCACTAAAAAAACAAACTGAGTTCTCCAGGAGAGGAGGGGCATAGTAGAGGAGGGGAGTAAAAACCATAGAGTTTTAGTGCCTGAACTCCCATACCCACTACTATACCCCAATGTGTAGCAGTGTCCCCAAGTGGTAGGAAAGAGTATAATTCCACACAAAACTGAATTTTCATATCTCTCAGAAGTAAAACCCAATCTCAAAAGGTTATTTACCTGGGTTCAAACATTCATGTGAACTGTGCAGTCTTCTGCAGTCTTTATTTCCTACCAAACCGGTGTTTTCATTCAGGAGTGAGATGAGCAACGATAAGTGTAAGCACGACGGTGGGAAACCTGGATTGCTTAGATGCTGGGCTCCAACCAAGTAATTTTTAGCATTGGGTTTATTAACGTTAAATGGTTGAACAGATTTCATTTGGTTTCCTCAGTAAATACAATGGGAAGTATCTCAAGTTCTTTCAAGGTGTGGTTACATAACATTTAATATTTTTTATTTACTATGTGCCAACAAAATTATGTGGTGCTGTCCAATGGGTAGTCACATCATAGTTTAAAACCTAATTTTCCTACCTTAGGCCTACACTTTAGGGACAGTTTAGTCAGGTTTCCATGGTTAATTGGTTTCTATTTGAACACAGGGAGAATATGCGAAACTACATGAAGATTGCAAAGCAAGATGTATTTGTTGAGGACGCATGGGGCACAAACTCATGCGCTTTGACTAAAAACAGATTGCGTTTATGTGCATCCAGGTGCACATAAAAGGGTGAGTTTACACTAAGGACTAGAGCTACTAAAGACAAACAACCTGGTTTAGACGCTTATTCCAGCAGTTTCAAAACTGTCAGATTTACTAAAGGCCAAACCGCTCAAAAACCGCATCAATAGCACTGTTTACCAAAGCGCCACATCATAAATTGCCATCCCGATATTTAACATGATAAAAATACAAAACATCATATTTCCTAATCTGCGGTTTCACAAAGAGGTGTTTGTGAGAGATGAGATTGCTCAAATAGCATGCTGTTTGAACTATTTTGCATTTAGAACATAAAAGGACCATAGACGTGAATTATGAGGGCAATTATTATTTATTGATTTAAGTGGTCAAAATTAATTTAGGATTAATTTATGTGGGCAAATGAAATTTTTTTCAGTTTGTTAAGGGGGCATTATTATTGTATTATATATTCATATTGGCCCCATAATGTAATAATTAGTGGCGCTATATAAATAAATGGTGATGATGATAATTATATTAAGGGAGCAATACTTTTTGATTTCTAATGGGGGCAACATTTATTTGCACCATTTATTCTTAACGCATGGCACTACAAGTGCCAGTATGCACATGGGTGCCAGCATGTTTACAAACGAGCCACTATGTCAACTTTTAGGAAAAGCTCCCTCCCCCCCCCCCCCCCCCAAATAAACATGCTCGCACACCTACCATGTCCTCTTACTCTGGGACTTTAGTTCACTAAAACAAATCGTTTTAAAATATGGCAGTTTTATCAAACATAAGATGGACTAATCTTGTGTGTCTACTGGTGGAGGTTGGTGTCTCTGGCTGCAAAACAAAAGGGACATGGAATAGAATTGATGTTTGGTATGGAAGTGAAACAATGGGTCAAAATATTACACTGGATTACTGTAAAATGTTTTAGAGGTGGTAAACATTGAAATGGTTTTCCCTGCAGTTCTCTACTATTTTATTAATATGCAGACTTGTTTGTATTCATTAAATGAATCTCTGTATAATCATATGTAATTGTCAATTTTTGTCTTAGCATAGAGAGATGTCCATAGTTTTAGGAGCTAGATAAATAGGCAAACTTTTATATTTCTCTATATATTGGAAGCTCAAGCGATACATGTAGTAAGTTTATTTGTTCATTCCTGTGTTCCCAAGGTCACGGCATTGCTGCCTTGGAATCTGTCCCCACTGCAATCTACTCCTTCTTACGCTGCATGGATCCGGTGGAAGATCTTCCCCAAGAGTTGAACAGCCTTCAACGCACTATTGCCTACTGCATCACACTAGGAGGAGACACTGACACAATTGCTACCATGGCTGGAGCTATTGCTGGTGCTTACCATGGAGTTGAGCAGATTCCTCAAATATGGAAGCTCAACTCTGAGGGATACAAACAGGCAGAAACTTGGGGTGAACAGTTGCATCAGTTGTACAGCTCTCGGCTTCCTTCTTGACTGACCACAGAGACCACCGGAATGGTCCAATGACTGTGTGGCTGCAGGGGGAAGACTTGCAACTGCTGATACTGCAGTAATTACCACCCTGAAGGTTCAGCAGACTAGAGTTTGAAAAGTTTATTTTTGTTCAGTTTTACAACAAGAATGTTACCAGATTTGTTTATATGTTGAGTAATAACCTAAAAGTGTCTTATTGCACAAAGAAAGGATATCCAGTTCTTGGACCACAAAAAGGAGGTGGCCTCTAAGGCATTTTTGTACAACTGTTATTTTATGACATAACTTGGAGACTGCCCGGATAACGGGATAGTGATATTTCTCGGTTAATAAACAATGGCAAGCTGTTTTGCTTTCCAAAAACCATTATTTAGTATTGTTTTTATACCGCCAAAAGATTTGAATTTGTTGTAAATCATGAGGCCTGATGATTTGTGCAGGGGACTAATATAGCTTTGGCTGCCCTTTCATAAGCAGCAGGTTTACTGCAGAGAAGATATATGATCACGATTTAATCTAGCAGGTCTTATGAAAAAAAATGCAGCTTGTTCCAAATCATACAAAGGTAGATTTGAATCCAGTCTAAATAGCTTTACCTGCCAGACGTACCTTGTTTTAGTTCAGTGGAAATTCGCCTTCCACTTAGCACGAGGAATTCCCTAATGTACCCCTGATTCTGGAATGGCATTTGTCACCTAAGAACTTGCTCCTTAGGTGGCCAGCTATAAAACTAAGAAGTAGACCTGAAATGTACAAAGACTGGGGGGTAAACAGCTTTCCACTTGCTGGGTGAACTGGCATCTGGCACAAGAATTTTCCCTTCTGCCTTTATAATCATAATACTTTATATAGTGTAAGTACACCCACATTTACTTTCTGACCGTTCTAAACCTGTTTTAGAATAGCTGAAGTGAGTTGATGGTGTAGGAATCCAGAAACACCACTGAATGGCAGTCTATGCACACTACATCCTGTGTACAAAGAGCTTGCTCAAAGTATGGAACTTAGAAAATGTGCTTACATCAAATGGAGCATTAACATTATAAATGTTATGTATGCCAAGTGTTCCATAAATGATAGTTCGTGTATGTTTTTTTTAATATATCTTAATCTGTAGTCAAGTAACCTAAAATTTTCCTTAATAGCACTTTGGTAGTAGAGGCTCTGGAGGAGATTCAATTGGTGTGAGGTGTTTGCGGAACGTCCACGGAGACATGCGCTGATTTTATGGCAGAAATCGCCCCATAGAGGTGCAGAGATTTGTACCATAATTGCTGGCAATAGAAGAGCCTCTGAACATCCAGGTCATATTCAGCGGCACCTAAAGCAGAATTGAATCTCCCCTTTGAATCCATTTTTAAGAAATTGCTTCGGCAGCAAGATTGCTTAGGTGTGTACCCTGCTCAGTACTCACAGAATTGCACGTTGGGTGTTGAGACATTTGAGTGTAGGAGCCAGTCAGATACTTTGGAAACCAGTGGAGGATCTGTAAGAAATAAATCAAACCAATAGAGATGATATTTTTGCATGGATAGAGAAATTATTAGTCATTTACTATGGTTTTTTTTTTCAAATGTATGAATAAATAATTTTGTACAAACATGCAGACAGGAAAAAACTTAATTTTTACACAGGAATCATCTCCCATCTAAGTAGAGAAGTTGTGCCATTTTAATAAAGCTAATTCATAGTCTAAGAAGGAACCAAAACGCTGCCTCTATTATACGCTGCAGCTGCTCCTTAGTGATGTAACAAAGCCAGTTATGGTTTACAAGGTAATATAAAGTAGAGATGGTGTTCCACATAGCCACTGTGCTGCCCAAAAATGCACGTATTGCTCTAAGTGGTTAGCACTTCTGCCTCACAGCGCTGGTGTCATGAGTTCAATTCCCGACCATGGCCTTATCTGTGAGGAGTTTGTATGTTCTCCCTGTGTTTGTGTGGGTTTCCTCCGGGTGCTCTGGTTTCCTCCCACACTCCAAAAACATACTAGTAGGTTAATTGGCTGCCATCAAAAAACTTTACCCTAGTCTGTCTCTCTCTGTCTGTCTGTCTGTCTGTGTGTGTTAGGGAATTTAGACTGTAAGCTCCAACGGGGCAGGGACTGATGTGAATGAGAACTCTGTGCAGCGCTGCGGAATCAGTGGCGCTATATAAATAAATGGTGATGATGATTTCTGAGGGATCCACTACATCAAAAATACAGACTTAGGTTTTCTGGGCAGCAGTCTTCGTGAAGAGCTTTGACTATACAGCCTGGACTGCTCGTAATTGAGTGGGTGTTTTTCCCCCAGTTTGCATGTTCATATCGAGGACTCATCAAGAAGAGAGATGTTTGCTGCAGACCCACCACATTTAAAAGAAATAATCGAGTAGAAATTAGAGACAAAGAGGGAAGGCAAAAATGTAGGTGTACCAGCCACAGCCTCTGCAAACAACTATGCAGGCAACACTGTCTCAAAACCCCAAACGTCTGCAGCAACTGACTCCCTCTAGCTATGGTGCTGCTTTGGGTCAATTGGGAGCTGGAGTAGAGGGAAGTGAGAGAAAGCAATCCCCAAGACTTGAGGGACAGAATCACTGGTGGTCAAGACTAGAGTGAGGGTGGTTTAAGACCAGGTAGGTCAGGCAAATTGTAGATAGGCCTTTTTTTATGTTTATTTTTTTTACTAATTGACATTAAGATAAATAGGGATAATTTTTAAATATTAGAACCAAATATCAGATACAGTATAATTATAAAATTATAATAGAGAACAATATATTGCCAGTATTTATACATATATGGGAAGAAACATTAAGGAAGGGTAGCTGGGATAGCAAATTCTCTATAGGAATATATAATTAACTTAGAATTAGATTATGAAATACGATTCCAATTTTTTCAAAATGTATTAGTGTTAAATAAATTAAGCCAGGAAAGCCAAGTAAGAGAAATTCTTTTTATAGCTATACCAAGCTCTTAATAACGGCTTGAATATAGGGTGTGTCTGGTGCTTTCTATATAGCAGCTAATTGAGAAGACTCAGCACTACAGATATGTCAAATCATTTCATTGCATTATTTATTGATAGCCAGGATCGGGGATGGAAAAACAACAAATTCTGGTGAAAGGAATGTCGATGGATGTCACAGAATTGATTAATTTTTTCATTTCTGACCTAAAATTTTATTAATTTGGGACCATTCCACCAGATATGGACTCAATTGAGAACAACCTCTCCAACAAAAGGTTGGACGAAGAAGGGGAAAAAAAAGATATGAATTCTGGAGGGTAGAAGGTAGCAGCTATAATGTAATCTACTAGTTAAAAGTCATAATGATGGAAAAAAATAAGAGTAAGATCATGTTGGACCCTTTGTTTTTGTTTTTTTTGTAATTGTTAAATTCCGTGCATTATTTACCTTACGAATGTGGAATCAACAACCGACGGTGGTTACCAACATCAAGAACTGCGTGGCATCTTGTTTGCTGACATTTTAGGTGTTGTCCTGTTTGCTCTTCGAATGTTTTCTCTGTGACAGGCGATTTGCTGAGGAGTCCTATTTGCATGGTGATCACGTTTTGCGTTCTCTTTGGTCATCCGTCCTAGTTTGTCGTCGGGCTTTATTCCCCTCTGGTCTTCGTCTTTTTACTGCTTCTTGCTGTGCAGTTACTCCCACAGCAGACATTTGACTTTTAGGTGGCATAGCAGTTACACTTTGTTGCTTAAATTATTTAATATTTTACTATTCCTTTAACATGAAGTGCAAATAAAACACATGGATAGAAAATCAAGTCAATTTGGAATAGCAAAGGTCCTTATAAATGGTAAGTGCCACACAAAAAACCTATATAAACCAAACTAAAAAAAGCCAAGAGATGAGGAAAATCTAGTCATTAGGACTTGCAGCACACAAGAGTCATTTGCCTACAGACACTTATTATTGGACTGCTCTATATATCGTGGAAGAATTCTTTAGAGATATTAAGGGGTAGATTTACTAAACTTCTAAAAAGGAAAAGAAGTGGTGTTGTCCATAGTAACCAATCAAATTTTAGTTATAATTTGTCAAATGCATTCTAAAAAAAATGATAGCTAGAATGTGATTTGTTGCTATGGGCAACACTGCCACTTTTCCGTTTTAGAAGTTTTAGTAAATCTACTCCTTTTATTATTATTATTTTATTATTTTTATGGTAAATTTGTAATGCTCCGCAGTGTCATACAGTAGGGAAAACAAGACATGCATAAAACAAAGACCTACAAGCTAGACAAAATAAATGTAGACATGAAAACAAAGGTTATGGAGGACACTGCTCATTGGCTTACATTCTAAGTAGAAGTGGGCACAGCTAAAATGAGAAGCGAGTGTGGTTTACAGTGGAGATTGGGACAGCTGTGAGGGTGCATTAGTGTGTATTGTATCATCTGGGACATGGTACACTTTAAAAAAGAGATGGGTTTTTAGAGAGAGTGTAAAGATTTGAAGGCTGTGGGAAAGTCTGATTGAGTGTGGTAGGGAATTCTATAAGTGGAGAGCAGCACGGGTGGTGTTTGGCGCGAGTGAGAGGTGATTACTCCTTAGTCTCAATTGGAGGTAAGAAAATTCTCATAAAGCGTCTGAACAAATCTAATTCCGTAATGTAACCAAATAGAGAAAGAATCAGGATTCATGCCAAGAGGAAAGGTTTGGCTATTCCAAAGAGGGCAAATAGTAGGTATAGGTGAAACTAATTTAAATGGAAATGTCACTTGATCCCAAATCTTGCATGAAAAAGTCAAAAGCTGGAATAGATTTTGAGGGAAGAATAGTGATTTTGTAAGCTGTAAACAATAGGTGCTTGATATCATATTTACTAGTTCAGCTTCAAAATCAACCATTTTTTGGTGTTTATGGGAATGTGCATTTGAACACACTATGCAATATGTAATGATAAATTATATATATATTTTTTTAAATCTGGGAGGCTCAAGCACCATCCGTAGAGTTTTCATTTCTACCTAGAGATGTTTCCCATTCCATATAAATTTGGAAGTATACTCAACGTAACAGTAGCCAAGAAATAAATCGTGGTTGCCACCTTATGAAATCTTTCTTGATAATCTCTAGGGGATGGGTAAAATAAGTGATTTTTTTCCCCAATAAGTGATCATACCTGATGCTGTCCCACATTGACCTTGCACTAATTAACTCCTACCACTTAGGCTGGGTACACACTACAGAAATTCCGAACCATGGTGTTATCTACAACGACTTAAAAAACAAAACAAAAAAAAAGTCACAATCAGCATGCCGATTCATGCATACACACAGGGCCGGTGCTAGGGTCCACGGCGCCCTAGGCATTTTTAAAAAAGCGCCGCCCTCCTCCCTCCTCTCCTTACCTTGTCTCACCACCAACGCCTCTCTGCTCCGTCTCCTCCCCTCCACTCACTGACATCAGTAAGTGGAGGGGCAGAGACGGAGCAGAGAGGCAGCGGTGGTGAAAAAATAGCCTCTCCCCCCCCCCCCCCTCCCCGTGCATCTGAATGCTGTGCGCCGGCCGTGACATGTATGGTCAGCGGTCGCCGCACAGTTTTGAAGTCTTTTAGTATTCTGTGGCGCCCTCCAGAGCCCGGTGCCCTAGGCAAGTGCCTAACCTTGCCTAATGGGAGCGCCGGGCCTGCATACACACTATACATGTTTTAAAAGATTTACCCTCACCGCCTGCTGAAAAGATTATGACTCTGTAAACCCTATGGAGATCCTGATCGTGAGTGCATATACACTGCAGTATTGGAATGAGATTTATAGTTCTGCTGAATAATCAAATGAAACTATGATCGGCACTTTGGAACAACTATTGTTCATCACTCTAGTATACACACTAATGCGATATTGGCCCGAATGGTTGTTTGTCGCTTGATTGACTCAATAGTCCGCTTAAAAACATGTAGTGTGTACTCAGCCTTACTCAAGGACCTTGTTAGAGGGATTTCAGATCACACAATTTTTTTACCATACAAATTGATATGCATTATCAACAATGTCTGTGATGTTTCAACGCCTTCTTGCTGAAGCTCAAAGTTTTTTCAAAACTAGTTTTGTCTGAAAAGACAGAATAGTTTGAATTCAATAGGACATATAACCTTTAATATCCTTTTCCTCTAATGTGTGGGATGTATCAAAACCCTTTTTCAATGATTTTTGCTTTGTAGATGCACTTGGCTGTCACAGTACAACACAATATTTGTTTTTAAATGAATTCAACACATACGCAACCACTGTCGCAGTTAGTAATGTCCAATGTTACTGTGTATTTTCAGCTGTGTATTCTCTCCTTATGAGCCATAATGGAGAAAAAGGCGAAAAGTGCAGTAAAATATTGTTTGTTACAATAAAATTAAGCTTCCCAAAATACGGTTAAAAATCAGCCTTTTTATATTTTTGGATTTTTCTCAAGATATCATTAGAAACAACGGTTACACTCTTTAGTAAAACTAGCTAAAAAAAATACATTTTCATAGTTCCAAAAATCATTAATATTGTACATTTTGGTTTTAATTAAGAATAACAATTCAAATTTGGACTAGCTTTCACTGTTTTTTGGTTAACTGTAATCCATGCCCCTGTACTTTGTATGCAATTTAGTTAGTGGTGCTAATAGGTAGAATTGAATATATAGTTATTGTTTTTAATTTATATAGCACCAGCATATGATGCAGTCTTTATTAAGGAACACCCTCTGCCCTATTGTAGTTTACAGTCTTATTTCCCTACCACAGGAACTCCAATGAGCAAACAGGTCAGGTCAGAAGTCTAAGCATACTCCCAACAGTCCCAATTGTCCTGATACGTAGATGCCGAAATGGGCTTGGTCTCACAATAATGTGTTCGTGGTTTGGGTGGATCATGGGAGGGGCTTATATTTGTCCCAATTCTGCTTTTTGAAATTTTGGGAGGTATGGTCTAAATATGTCTTTAGAATGTTAGGATGTCATAAAACTGGACGTAAAATCATTCACACGGTGAGAACAAACTTTACACAGCAGTCATTTAACTCTACTTTACTTTCATAGGGTATCTTCATAGAGTGACATCATCATCCTTTAAATGTAAGTAGGATAATTACACATGCAACTGTTGAGTTTGGTAAATTAATCACAGTAGCAAAAACTTACAAAATAAAGTGAAAAATATAGCAGTAATAGAAATGTCATCTCCTGTTCAGTAATGTGATCATCAGCACAGACCTGTGTTAACATATTGTAATCTGACTACATTGTATCAATGTGGATCAAAGTGCATAAACAACATATGGGGTTTAGGCGCCACTAACCAATCAGATTGACTTTCTCTCACTCTGACCATTCAGAGCGAAGCCACTTTGGTTGGTTACTGACATATACAAGGCTTGTCATCTGCCACAGAAATCCTAGAGGGATGTGGTACGGCTTAACGGTGCTGAGTACACCGACAACACTTACACCGACATATTCAGTCCGGACGGCTGCTTCCCGACAAGTATCCATGACGACTGTTCTGTGAAGCAACTTCAGCCAATCATGATGAAGGGGACTTGATAAAGTCAGTTAGGCGACGCTGTTAACGCTGTCCTTAAGGGGGTAATGTAAGTAGGCAGCTATGTACACTGTACCACCCTTTCTAAAGTACATTGTGCATAACCGCATACTTACATTAAATCAAGTCCCGCCGGCGTCTTCCTTCATCGTGATTGGCTGAAATCGCTTCACAGAACAGTCGTCGTGGATCCTTGTTGGGAAGCAGGTGCCCGGACTGAAGATGTCGGGGTAAGTGTTGTCGGTGTAGTCAACATTAAAACACCAGACATCAACAGCAACTTGATGTTGATGTCTAGCATCTGTACCTCATGATGAAACAATTAAAGGGTATGATACACTTTAAAGGTATCTTCATGAACCAGACGCATTTAACATAATATGCGGAGTCACCTTAAGACACGTGCAGATCTATATTCATACATAATTGCATCATTTTTTAAGACTTATTTTAAGTCTGATTTTTTCTAATTGTACTTGAGGCCTACAGTGGCTAACTTTCAAATAAGGTTTGGATGGTAAAAATACATTTAAATCAAAGATTCTGAGTGACTTGTTAAAGAACCCAATTTGAATCCCTTTTAAAGAAAAAAAATATTTGAAAAAGAATGCTTCATACTGCTTTGTAAGAAATAAGCTGTTTACTCTATTTTTAAACTCCCAGTAAGAAGATTAAATCTCTTGTTGCCCCTGAAACACATTGATTGCGATCAGAGAGCATACAGTATATATGCCTACTGCTTATCACTAAATTGTGAGTGCAATACATTTACAATTAGCTGTTGGCTTTGACTCCCTGTGTCCCAGTTAAAAAGCTCATTTAAGCATAAAAACTGGCCAAGGTTTGTGTGTACAGTTCTGTAGGAAATTGTATTCACACTATGTAACAACTATTATTTCACAGGAGAGATTTAAGACAGCTCCTCTTGTACAGTGATTGCAGTGAATGTGAATATTTGCAAATGGCCTGCAAGCAAACAAGGTTGAATTATGTAAATGTGATAATGATCTGTGACCCATGGCATAGTGAGTCTTCACAATGTAATAGGCTTAATTCTGAACCTATATATATAGCCATTTTTTTTGACACAGTAGATCTACAAAAGAGCATAAGAGAATTTATACCATGGTTTCTTTTTTTAAAGAATAATTGTTTCTGATTCCTCAAAATGAACAGTGAAAACAACTATTCTAGCCACTGATTAAAGGAGACTTAGCATTTCTAAATGTACTCTCATTAAACGTGGTCACTAAAGGCAACCTGTGTTGTACAAAATAGTGTGTGAATTAAAAAATAGACAGTGATTTGCATTATCAAGTCTATGGGAGTGAAGTGTAACATGACAAATGGTGTTCATTGCAGCAGGCGGGGCCTGACAACGTGCATCACAGTGGGAGTAAATTGCGTCATTGCACTTCTGCCCAGTTGGTGTTCACTGAGGCAAGTAAGTGCTCCCCGGGAGTATTGCCTACTCTCACGGAAGTCCAAAATATCTCACACTAATCCAGGAGAGTAGGCAACTTAACGGCATGGATGTATTTACCATAAGGGCAAAATAGGCAAATGCCAAGGGCAGCTAAAAAATGTTCATATTAATGTCATATCTTTATTTAACATTTAAAGCTGTAATCCCACATTGACTTTTTTTATTTATTTTTTTTAAATGTTTTCTAAAGCTGATTTCTGTATGATATAACTCAGTCTTCCTTTTATAAAACCAATCTATTTGAGATGTCTGCCACTGCACAAAACTGTCTTTCAACTGGAAGCACTTTGATTCAGCTCTAAAGCTCGCACATGAGAAGAGTGTAATCTGATCTCTGATTCAGAGCCAATCAGTCAGGAGGCTCCTCAGTCATTACATGATGGTAGGAGGGAGGAGGGGAGGGATTGTGATGAGAATATGCATGTTGAGAAGAGGGGTATTGTCTGCTCACTACATCATATGTCACGTGATTGTGCATGCCGTGGTAATCTCAGGGCAATTATAAAAATGTAAATCATGTCAATCATTAATACCAGCTTTAAGAAAAATAAAAACGAACCACTCGATTTGTCTTCTTACAGGTAACCAGAGTGATTGATGTAGAAAATATACATGATTTTTTTTATAGGTTTCCAATTTTAACATTGTTTGTACTTCCACTCAGATTATAGCTTTTATTTTGTAGAATGCACTAAATAAATGATAACTAGAAATTGATTGGTTTTTTTTTTTCAAACCCACGGGAAACTTGCAGCTTGATAAATTTACCCCTTGGTGTTTACCAGCCACCTTTTTTCCTAATGCAAATACTAGAGAAGGGTTTGTTGTATAGTAAGACACAAGTATATGGGGTGCACTAAGAGTCTGTTCATTCACAATGTCAAGTGCAGCACCAGCTCTAAATACGGACTTGATTAGTGGTATCCATTGGTGTTAACCCTTCAGTTCTAGGAGAGCTGCAGTTGTATACCTGGCATTACATTAAAGCAGTAGAATATAAATAAAGAAGCAAACTCTGAGCACATTAATGTTATTCACAGTCATAACATGGACATAATACTGTACATGTACAAAGTAACTTTGACAGACCCTGACCTGGCAAAGCATGAAAGTGTGGGATACTTACATAAAGGCAAATAGTGTAACAGATTCCATCCACATGCAAACTAATTTTAGGATCTTCAACGCTCAAGGCATGCCTCCCATTTGTTTCCTATAAAAGAATAAGGAAAAGCTTGCTAACACAAAAGGCTTTAACTCCATGGAGAATGATGGAGCCTTAACGTGGTTGTAGTTAGCAGCTACTTGTCCTATCCAGCCTGACTTTCTCCTGTAATGAAGATAATTAAACCTTTTATGTTTTACTTTCATTTCTGTTCAATTAGTGCATTGATGTCTTTGAGCTATCTATTGGCAGTAATTGAGAGCCTGGTAATAATGATATTATTACCAGGCTGGAACATATAGTGGAACAGTGGAACGTATAGCTACCTACAGTGCATCTGTTACAAGCCACTTGCAAAACAAGTTAATCAATGGAATTTTGAAGCATGTAGCAAATGGGCTGAATTATTTTAATTGATTTATTTTGTATAGGCAGCATTCAATGGCGGTTGGATGAACATTTGCAGTGGTGGGAAGGCAGGGGAAAAGCACAGCATAGGAAATGTGGCTTATGGAGCTAAACATATAAATGGAAGCTTATTGATGGCTGTTTTAACAGACTTATATAAAAAGGCTGATAGAAGATACAGGTCCATCAAGTTCAACCATTCACACATTGTAATTCAGTATGGTTCCAGAGAAAGACAAAACCCCCAGTGTGGAAACTGCCTGTTTAGGCTCATTCCTGTCATGCCTTCTACTAGATCATTCCTTGTTTGAAATGCAATATTATTGATATTTATTTATTTAGCTGCATCATATGCCATAGTGCCTTACAAGTGGGAACAAATATAGTAATAAAATACGATTTGGTACTGCCAAGAGGTAAAAGGACAAAGAGGTAAGAGAGTCCTGCTCACAAGTTTATAATCTATAGATAAGTTTGGAATAGAGTGATATTGGCATGTACCATACAGCAAATAATAAATTATGATTTCAGCAATAAGAAATGATCATCAGCAGAGCATAAAACTGTACTACCCCTTATACAACCTCCTTCCTCCCCTAGCCAGTGCCCATGAAGCTGCTCTATGTTGCCATTTTTCCTGGGACTAAATTCTGTTTGTCACTTTAAAATGGTGCAGTGTGAGACGGAGGGCCAATCAAAAGTCACAATATCTGAACTGCGGCTCCTGATTGGTCCTCCCACGCAACCCCGCACCATTAACACTCTGCAGCACTATAGAGCCTGGGTTTTGTAGAAAGTAGATATATGGAGATATAGGAGGAAGTACATAGAGCAGCTTTATGGAGATATAGTAAGCGTTACAGGAAACAGTTAATGGGAACGACAGGAGTAGTATTTTCATTGGAGACATAAAAGGGAAGAACCATGTGATAATTAGAAGTATTTCTATCTCATGTATCATCATCATCATCATTATTATTATTAATTTTTATTTATAGGGCGCCACTGGGGTATCCGTAGCGCCGTACAGATACAGACAGAAACACGATACAGGTTAAGACAGCACGGTACAGTTAACAAAAAGCACAGTAACTCAGAAGCTCAATGTACAGCTAGATGAGAGGTGAGAGCCCCCAGCGGGGTAGAGAGAGGGGTAGAAGGGCAGGAGGACCTCACGGAAGAGACAAGGAGCTGGAGAGCAGAGTTAAGGTGGTGGAGAACAGAAGGAGAGAAGGCCCTGCTCGAAGGAGCGTACAATCTAAGGGGAGGGTAGGATGGACAGAAACGCAATGGTTGGAGGAGGGAATGGGGAGAACGGAGGCTGAGACGGAGAGGGGGGGAGAGGAGAATGAAAAGGAGGGAAGTAAGAGGGGGACAGGAGGGAGGGCAGGAGTGGGAGGGGAGTAGGGGGAGACTGGGAGGAGGTCAATCATTTATTTATATAGCGCCAGCATCAGAGGGGGGCTGGCAAATTTCAGCCCGGGGGGCAAGACTTGATTCAGCAACCTATTTTAAAGGAAAAAAATGCCGGTGACCCAGCCCAAGATATCCCACTATGGGACTAGCCCGGGGGCAACATGCCCCCTGCCCCCCAGCCCAGCCTGCACCTGGCCAGCAGATTCCGCAGCGCTTTACAATTGGGAACAAGCAGTAATAAAACAATACCGGGTAATACAGACAGACAGAGAGGTAAGAGGACCAAGCTCGCAAGCTTACAATCTATGGGATAATGGGAGTATGATACACAAGGGCAAGTGCTACATCGTATTGCACGTTGGTCCAGCTAGAATGCAAAGGTTACAAAGTATTGAGTGGGCTTTGTGATCAGTCACACAGCAATGTTGGTCAGAGGGTTGTTGTGTTGTGTAGAGGGTGGTAATAGGGTAACCTAGGGAGATTAAGATGGTGGTTGAGGAATATTATAAGCTTGTCTGAAGAGGTGGGTTTTCAGAGAACGCTTGAAGGTTTGAAAACTAGAGGAAAGTCTTGTGGTGCGAGGGATGTATATGGCACAACAATAACAATTTGCTATATTTGTAACAGAACCCAATGCAAATAATAAAAAACAGAATTTCCTTCTACATGGTGTTCACCATCGTACCAGTTCTTTTTCTGGCACTCCAGCATGAAGGAGGTTAAAGGGGCCTACTTTTAACGAAATTGGAGCTCTTTCCTTTAGAGGCAACTCAAGAACATTTACAGTGACTGGAGCAACAAGAAAGGAAAATAAACACTTGGCATTGCCGGCAGCAGAAGCATGACAGGAATTTCAAACTGCATTGTCGCTACCAGAACTGGGAGCAGGACACTCCCAGCATGTCACCATGTAACGGGAGAGAAATGTATACAAAGCCACAAGCTGGAAAGAAGCAAAATATACCATGCCTCAGCATATAAACATGACACAGGACAGATGCTCTGCTCAGTTTTCCCACTTAAGAAAAGGCAAGGCATAATATATTGACCGAAATTCATTCACTGTATGTTTGATGTGTTAACTGCCAACAAAGTCATAGGTGTTCTAAGTGGTATCCCACCCATGAGGTGATCAGCAGTACAGTGGAGGATGATATTATTAGGACAGGCTTCACCAAGTTTTAGCTGTAGAGAATACATCCTGAAGTGATGGAAACATGAAATGCACTTTACTTGACAGTGGAGATTTTGGCTATGTGTTTCTAAAACTTCCAAAATGCATAAAAATGTGCACTTTTAATATATTTATGTATCTTATTCATAAAGAAATCTAATCAATTTAAGGAAACACAGTAAAATATGAGATGATGTGCTGACTGTGTATCCTATTTTTTAATGTTCTTTTTATACATTAAATACCAGGTGAAAAGCACATTAAAAGTATGTAAAAGTTAACAAGCAAAAAATGATTAATTAATAAAATGTAGTTACATTTAGAATCATTTTTACTCTTGAGACTGTTGGCAATGACATACCCTATTTGATTATATTAAATCATAATGTAATTATTTTGTTTTGTTATTTGTGTGGAGTTCTCACCTTATTTTTCCTCCGTGGGTTTCCTCTGGACATTCACGTTTCCTCCCACAGTCCAAAACATACAGGTAGATTAATTGGCTTCTGACAAAAATGTGTGTGGTGGAGAATTTAGGATGTGAGCTGCAGAGGGGGCAGGGACTGATGTGAATGATTACATATTGTACAGCGCTGCATAATATGATGGATTTTATATAAATAAACAAAATATCTTTTTAAGTACACATGCTTTTTGAGATCTATAAACATTCTACCTGTGTTGCTGCTCTGTGCAGGACTGATTGAAAGACCCTGCCAGCTCCCCTGCACTGCTTTTAGGGACACCACAGCAATAATAGAGTCTAAGGATGCAGCCTACAGGAAGTCGAGATGATGCTAATTCCTGTTTCATAGAATACAGGTTGCATGCTTGGCTGTAGGAACTATTTTGGCAATGAATGGAACACAGGGAAAGGGCTTAATGGGTATATTTATTAAACCGGGTTTAAAAAAGTGGAGATGTTGCCTCTAGCAACCAATCAGATTCTAGCTGTCATTTTGTAGCATGTACTAACTAAATGACAGGTAGAATCTGATTGGTTGCTATAGGCAACATCTCCACTTTTTCAAATCCGCAGTTTAGTAAATATACCCCCAAATGTTCTTTCACATTGGTGAAAGGTAAGTAAAGCATCTTTAGTGAATAATTGACAAGCTATTATGTCAGAAAGCACCTTTATACAGATAGTATTTACAGACATGTCAGTAAACTCTAGGTGTAGTTTACAACTATTCACCCAATACCAACTTCCCAGTCCCCAGGGGCAAGTAACTGCAGTCAAAAGCAGGCAGCTTTTGAAGTATTAATTAAGCTGTGCGGTCATTGCCAGCACAACACATTATTAAATTAAACTATCGGGCCTCAATGCCCCCTCCCCCTTCCAAATCCTGGCACCCTAGGCAGCTGCCTAATGCTTGTACAGGGCCTGACTGAGCCCCTATTCAGTGCAACATCTCTCTCATACAGATGTCCAGATTACCATCGCCCAATGCCCAAATGGTAAAAATTATTTTGCACACACAACGGATCTGCTACAGTCAATCTGGGTTAAGATGCTTTGTTAGGGACCCAGTGTCACCCACTGAGGGAGAAACTTGTACTACCCAAAACTCAAACGGTCTCCTGAAATATATAGAGAAGTTATAATAAGAACAAGATACGTGCATCTGTTATATGACAAAGATGCATGTATACAATATATCGAAAAACAGGAGTTTGATACACGAGGTTAAGTGTCACAGATTGCTTATTGGTCTAGCCATATTGCAATGGGTACATAATGGGGCTTTATGATGCAGTCTTACAGCAATATTGGTTTGGGGGACAGAGGGTTGGTTGAGTTTAGAATGAGAATAAATGTTATTTTTTCCTGAACTGTGTAGAGCGGTGGTAATCGTGTAGAATAACCTAAAGGTGAAGGAGATGTGAATTAGATTGGTAATTTAATAAGCTTTTCTAAAGAGTTGAGTTTTTGAAGAATACTTAAAGGCTTAGAGACTAGGGGAAAGTATTGTTGTACAAGGGAGGTAATTCCACACAGTGCATGCAGTCTGAGAAGAGTCCCACAACTGAGAACGGGAACAGGTAATGAGCATGGATGAGAAGCTCAGATCTTCAGCATAGTGGAAGGGATGAGTTGGGAGCTGTTTTGAGCCATGCAAAAAGATTTGTTTGTACAGTTTTGGGAATGGCTTTGTATATCAGTAGGAGTATTTTATATTGCATTCAGTAAAAACTGGCAACCAATATAGTGGCTGACAGAATTGCAGTAGGAAACATTTTATTTTATACGAAAATGAGTCTATCCACTGCATTCAAAATAGATTGTATGAGTGACTTAGGTCTTAGGGAAAGAGAAGTAAGAAGACAATTGCAATCGTCAATGTGGGAGATGAAGAATGTATGAATTAATGTTTTCCCAATGACTTGATTGAGATACATATTGTAGAAATGTTTCTTAGATGTATGCTAGAGGATTTGGATACAGATTGGACAGTTCTGAGCCAAGAATGACATCTTGGCAGTGAGCTTGAGTATGGTTTGTTGTTCTGTTGTCAACATCAGGAAGGTAGCTTCCTATAGCTGGTGGAAATATTATTAGCTCAGTTATTGAAAGACTGAGTTAGAAGTGTCAATAGGACATCTGAGGTGAAATGTTAGAAAGGTGTTCATTAATGCTGCCCAACACAGATGGATGGAGATCCAGAGAGTATAGATCAATTTGTGCATTGTGGTAATCCCATGAATAGCAGGAGCAGAGGTGGATATAGAGCACTGAATAGTAAAGGAGTGGTTTGTTATGTAGGATCAGTATAGTACAGTGTTTGTATGAGGAGAGAGGTCAAGGAGAAATAGAAGCGGGTAGTGGAGTTTAGATTAAGCAGTGATCAAATAATTTACCACCTTAGTCGGAAAAGTCTTTGTGGCGCTTTAGGAATTAAAACTTTACTGAAGAAATTCTGGTAGCTTGTGTGAGGAATGAAAGCATGTGACGTGAGTATTGGCAAGCCTCTCACGAAGTTTGAAGGTGTGTTTTTCAGCGATTGGGAGGACACTGCCTTGCCAGGCCAAATCACCTCCGAGCTCTGTAGCCGCTGCACCCACTTTAGTTCCGCAACTGTTTATATGTAATCTTAGCACATCACATGCAGTACTGTCTAAGTCCACCTTGGTGCATTTATCCCCACCAAATATGTTTGCTAAACTTTATCATTATTGAATGTTTAAAACTTACATAAAAAGGAATTTTACAATGTTAAAAAATGGGAACATTTCTAAGAATGAATAATT
Source organism: Mixophyes fleayi (assembly GCF_038048845.1). Classification (NCBI taxonomy): domain Eukaryota; kingdom Metazoa; phylum Chordata; class Amphibia; order Anura; family Limnodynastidae; genus Mixophyes; species Mixophyes fleayi. Next base: position 217,037,137 of record NC_134403.1, on the reverse strand, counting down.
CAGAAAACAAATAATTAGAACCTGCTTCTGTCCCTGTAGTGACAGTTGGTAGGCAGCTGTGCAGCTTTTACCCCAACTGCAGCTGTAATTTGCTGGAATCGATTGAAGCTGTATTTCATGATACTGTAGAACTGCCAACAAAGCTACCCATACAGAGTGTTTTGTTGTCATTTATGCAAGTTTTTAATTTTTCCTATCCCACAGTAAATAAAAGTCTTTGTTATCACCACTGTAACCCAGTGGCTGTCATATTTCAAAAGATATATACTAATACTGACATTAAAATGCAGACAGCGTAAATACCTACATGGAGAAAATATCTACATGGATAAAATACTGACAGTGTGATTGCCGACAGTCACAATGCCGGCATTAAAACAGTAAATAATGTGTGTGTGTGTGGGGGGGGTGGGGGAATGCTAAAAAAAAAAAAACCATTCCTTACTGTACCACCAGAACAGCCGGTGCATCTTTAAATGGACGCCTTAATACCAGGAATGAGAGTGTCGCTCTCTATAGTGACGTCATTTTGGCCGGACAGCCCGTTGATGCACCACATTTCTGTTGAGTCTCTTTTCCAAGCTGTCGGGAGAAAACACTATCGGTAAGCCCTCCATCGCTCTTCTCATGGCAAATTGCTGTCGGGTTTATGTTTTTGGTATTTAGTACCCAACCCCTAAGGAGTCCAGCCCCGTGCTTTCAGCCTCTGGCCGGTTGCCATCATGGCAAGGGAATCCTAGGGCTGGTTAAGGTGAGCCTAGGGCTGGTTAGGGTGAGAATTGGGGGGAACCCCACACTGTTTGTCCCCCTGAATTGCCTTAGACCAGCTCTAGGCTGGCAGCACTAGGAGTAATATGATTGGGGATGGGCATGCTTTTTATTTAACATTTATTTTTAATTTTTCACTGTTTACTGCTGGTGGGTCCATTTGCATTGTCCTTTTAATTGTGACTGTTCGCATTTTCACTGTCAGTATTTTATACGTGTAGGTATTTACACTGTCAGGATTTTTGTGTCAGTATTTACACTGTAGGGATTTTCAATACCAGAAATTCGTACCCAACCCCTGTAACAAGTGCTGTATTCAGTGGCATTACAGCTGAGCTCTATGACAGGCCTGTCTCTCCTGCCAGCTGCTACCTGGAGAAAGTGTTTTTAATCTTACAGCTGTTACTGTTCCAATGTGGAGGAGATGTACATAGCAGACAGGGGAAGAAGCGGGGTCCTGCTGAGGCCTATTAGAAGGTGGGGTCTCTTACTGCAATAGTAGGCACCCGCCTAAGTGCACGTCTGACCAGGGCCGTCGAGAGGGGGGGGGGCTGGTACTAATTACCCGGGCCCGGGCATGCCAACGTTTTTGTTTTTCTTTTTATTACTTTTTTTTTCAAAACTATTTTTTTTTTGTTGGGTTTTTTCGGGGCTCGGTCGTTGGGGGGGGGGGAAACAGGGTAGTAAAAATATTCATACTCACATGATCGCGGCGTCAGCGTCTCTCCTCTCTGCTGCTCTGTGCTCCTTTCAGACTGTCTGAATGCCGGGTGTGACGTCATCATGTCACGCCCAGCATTCAGTCAGTCTGGAGCAATGGAGCACAGAGCAGCAGAGAAGACCAAGAGAGAAGAAAAGGAAAAGGTAAGTTAAGGGAGAAAAATGGGGGGGGGGGCAGGGCCTGTCATAGAGGGGTTAAAAAACGAGGGGGGCCTGTCATAGAGAGGTTAAAAAACGAGGGGGGGCCTGTCATAGAGGGGTTAAAAAATGAGGGGGGGCCCTGTCATAGAGGGGTTAAAAAAGCGAGGGGGGGGCCTGTCATAGAGGGGTTAAAAAAACGAGGGGGGGCCTGTCATAGAGGGGTTAAAAAAGCGAGGGGGGGCCTGTCATAGAGGGGTTAAAAAAACGAGGGGGGGGGGCTGTCATAAAGGGTTAAAAAAATGATGAGGGGGGCTGTCATAGAGGGGTTAAAAAAATGAGGGGGGCTGTCATAGAGGGGTTAAAAAAATGAGGGGGAAGCCTGTTATAGAGGGGTTAAAAAAGTGAGGGGGGGCCTGTCATAGAGGGGTTAAAAAAGCGAGGGGGGGCCTGTCATAGAGGGGTTAAAAAAGCAAGGGGGGGCTGTCATAGAGGGGTTAAAAAAATGAGGGGGGCCTGCCATAGAGGGGTTAAAAAAGCGAGGGGGGGCCTGTCATAGAGGGGTTAAAAAAACAATGGGGGGGGCCTGTCATAGAGGGGTTAAAAAAACGATGGGGGGGCCTGTCATAGAGGGGTTAAAAAAATGAGGGGGGGGCTGTCATAGAGGGGTTAAAAAAAATGAGGCGGGGGCATGTCATAGAGGGGTTAAAAAAATGAGGAAGGGGCTGTCATAGAGGGGTTAAAAAAATGAGGGGGGGCTGTCATAGAGGGGTTAAAAAAGCGAGGGGGGGCCTGTCATAGAGGGGTTAAAAAAATGAGGGGGGGGTGTGTCTGTCATGGGTTAAAAAAGAGCCTATTGATTTTGATGTGTTAGCCATGCCCCAATGGCGCATTTGCCATGCCCCTAAATGCATGACCACACATCCGATTTTTTTTTTACCATACTCGACTATAAGGGGGCCCCCATTAATTTGTTGTACCAGGGCCCTGAATTTCTCTTGGCAGCCCTGCGTCTGACTGTAACAAGAGACGGTAAACGTACCTAACATATATAAATAGAATGTTCATTTGTACAATTGAAAGTACTGGGAAGGGAAACCAAATTGAGCCAACGCTGTGGGCTTGTCGGTTGTCTGGAACTGCTTCGTTTCTGTGTCTGTGGAGACAATGGAAACATGTAAAGTTATTTATTGGCATGACTTTTCCCAAGAGGATTATCATACACTGAATCTGGTACACTACATCAGGTACTGAACATGACAACTTGCCTTGTTGAACTGTGTTTTGTGGGTTTTACATGGAATATAGGATCGTTTAGCTAGTTGAGAAAGAGGGACAAACATGATCAGTCAGTGTCATAATCAGCAGGACAAAATACATACAGTTGTATTGAAGGCATAAACATACCATTTCTATATAGTGGTTAAATTAAACATCTCCTTCATCATAATAAGCTTCTGAGTATGATGCAGGATTACCTTCATCATTTGATTCAGCATCCAGAAGTTGGACTAATTCATGTCAATTAGACAATAAGTTAAAGACTGGAAAGTGGAAGGACAACACTCCAATTTGTTCATATTCAGGTCTTGAATAATGTCGGAGTCCTTCAAATGAGCAGTTTCATAATCCTCATATTGTTCATATATCCATCATCAGACAGGTATTCTAGAAAGTATGACCCAAATCACAGCAGTTCTTAATCAGCCTTCCTCTTAAGCCATGACTGTCGCTGCAAATGTTTCAACCAGGACATCCCCTAGCATTTCAAAATTATTTTCATTATCCTTTACATATATAACCAGAGGAGTAGCATGGATCCATGGCATCGGGAGCAAGTACATTCTATGGCGTCCCTCCCCCCATAGTGCACTAGAGAAGGGGGTGTGGCCACCAAATGGGGGAAGTTCAAGTGAAAAAGCAAACAAAAGAGCTGGGGCAGTTTTGGACTCACGCTAAAAGGGCCCACTGGAAGAATGCAGAGGTAGCAGCCCATAAATTAGTGTGTGTGACGCCATGAAGTAGTGCTCATAAAGTGTCATTGATTGAAGGTCCACTAACCTAGCAGCTTGTATTCCGGCCTGTCCGCTTATCCGGGGAGCAGAGTCTATCCACATGGGAAGGTTGCATTGCTTTACAAAATAAATATGCCAAGTAATTGCAAGTCTGATATTTTAAGGTCTTTCAGTATACTAAAAAAGACATGTCACATTTAAAAAATAATATTTAGTGGAAAAAATATTTTAAAAATAGAATAACAACATTTATTTAAAAAAAATTAAAAATATTTTAAAATGTTTATGCATAACAAAAAATACTTTATTCTAGGAATAAAGCATTTTTCAAATGATTAAATGATTTTAATTGGTTATCTGTTAACAGAATAAATTTTGCAACAGTATAAGTACCACCTTAATACTAGTGCAGTTCACATGGGGAAGCCTTCGCTGGAGAAAGCTGGGCGAGCATTAAAAGGCTGCACCCTCTATGGTAACATAGGGTCCACATGCTGCCACTATATGGCAATAGGCAGCATACGGCCAGTTGCGCTCAGTAGTGGGGGCGGCCAGGGATCACCAAAAAATGTTAGTCAACAGTACATGCCTCTTGACGGCGCCTGGAGCACCGGCTCCATCCATGGTACGCCAATATATTTCACAGCTCGGTAAAATTACAGGGTCATTAGCCGAATATTGTGCCAATCACATAATAAATGACCATTCGGCCCATTATCGCATTCGTGTATAGGCTCCAACGATGAACAATTATCGTTCCAAAGCATGTCGTATCATTTCATTTGATTTTTAAACCGGACTAAAAATCTCATCCAAAGATGAAACGATGTTGTTCCAATTCTGTAGTGTGTATGCACTCACAATCGGCAGTCTCCATAGATCTCTATGGAGTGTGCAGAGTCATGATCTTGTTAGCTGATGGTTATGACAAATGAAGAGCACAGACCTGAAAGCACTTCTTGTAGAACATGTATAGTGTATACACATGAATCGACATGCTGATCAGGACTTTTTTTTTCTGACGTTTGTAAAACTGTTAACGATATCACATAGGGAGAAATTTTCTGTAGTGTGTGCCCAGCCTTAGTCTCTCCCAGTGGAGTTTACAATATAATTTCCCTACCCCAGACACATACATAAACGCATTAGAACCAATTTATTTGGAAGCCAATAAACCTAGCAATATACTGTATGAGCAACTTGGTGTACCCAGAGAAAGCCGACAGAAATATGGGGAGACCAACACAGATAGCACTGGAGAAAGAATCATATTCAAGACCCCAGAGCTGCAAATCAGCTATGCTAACCACTGTGCCACCATGATGACCAGGTAGAGATACAAAACAAGATAAAAAAAACTCCATTGCAGTAGGTGAAATTGTTATCCATAGTTTAAAATTGGCAAACATTTGTAAAAAAAATTACTTTGCAGCTAGATAAACAGACCTTTGAATAAGTAAATGTAAATGACCCTCATACTGTTTTTTTTAGATTTACAAATATATTAGGGAAGCCAGTACGTCTCACAATATCTGGTTATATAGCATGAAATGACTTTAGGATTATAATAATGCACAATGGGAAAGTGAGTGTGAATAGAGACTGCCCTTGGATGAACAACTGATGAGTGAGCAGGCAGGGCTGGGAATACAAGCTCTGATCTCTGACATTACAGGAATCTGTCAGCCGCTTTCACTTCACGCCCAGTAACTTTGCAAGCAAAGTGGTTTTTCTTCCAAGCTTCCAAGTTATTTAAGTTTTGCATGGCTTTCCAACAGGTATATGTGATTTCTAATTAGTAACTTTTAATCAAATTAATTTAAATAAATGCATTAATCATTTCCATTTTACCAATTGTCCGTAGTAATATTTGTAAAATGCTCAATACTGTACATCACATCATTGCTGCCCAGGGAAATCTATCGTTTAGTGGAAGATGCACAGTCCATTATCACTTTCCCCATTTAAAAGTATGTAATATACATACATTTTCCTACTTAGAAAACAGTGATGTTTTTAATAGTTATGCTTTAAAGCGTTGTATTCTTAGAAACAACCTGTACAACATTTGACCATTAATTCTTGTTGTGGACTTGCATTGTTTATTATTCTTTCAATACAACATACTGTATTTTAATGCTACCTACTCAAGGATGAAAGTTGGGAATGATGTAAGTGCTGTGTTCTCTGGATAATAAGACACAAAATAGGTTCTGCAACATGTAATATACCTAGACTATGGGATCTATTCATGAAGCGATCAAGAACCTAAAATCTGGCAAAAGTGCCGGAAAAAGGCTCTTTCACCACTTCACCCCATTTAACAAAGGCTTATCATCTGAGAAATCAGAGATTTCTCCTGCCTTAAGCATCCTTCAGCTGCTTATCAGCATCCCCATAGACCTCTATGGGGACGGTGAACAGAATCAATTCATCTCTGGATAGCATTACTTACATTTAACAATGGAGTGCGGTCCCACAGGAGAGGGGATCCTCTTCGTTTGTACAAAGGAGCCAGTCCCTTTTGTAGGGAAACAAGAGTTTAGTTGCAGAAAGAGTCACCAAGGAATGCATGGCAGGTAAGTGTTCTTGAATATACTGATACCTCTTTCTGCATCGTTGCGATCAGCAGCGATGCAGATCCTTAAGTACTGCTGCCCACTGCCCACCAATGATAAATAGATCCCCATATGACACTGCTACACATACACAAGAATTCCTAGTGTACACAGTGCTGCCATACCAGAAAGTCACATTATTAAAAACTATGAAACATAGATACACTTCTTGTAAGTAACTGAATGATGCCAGACTGCTGGATTCTTTACACCTTACATCTACGGACCCATAATTACCTTCCAAAAGTCTCCATCTGCAGCAATCTCATTTACCTCAGCATATATAAATATTATATACAGTGACTTTCAATGTCCACTGTTGCAATTTTTCCTGGTTTTGGATAAAGGTACCACCTTTTCTACTGGCTAACAATTGTATTTGTTTACTATAATCATTCATGCTTTCCAAAATTTCAAATCCAAAGGGAGACATTAAATGGCAGATTAAAACTACTATCAACCCTGTCAATGCTCAGGCAATGGGCCCCCACTTCAGGAACCCTTCCTGTGCCTGGTCATGCCCTGAAACTCATAATTCTGTTGTATTAAGTCAAACAGCCTAACCCCAAGTGTATTGATGTATTAGGGCATAGTTTCCATAATGTGTATTGAAAGTGAAGATAAAATGTAGCTGAGTGTAATATTTATGAGTGATATTAATCTATACATTTACAGCGAAATTTTCCAGAGTTTTCAGAGCTTTGGTTCTATAAATTACCCTTCGCTGTGTCTAACCAGTCCTAGAAAAAAAACATATACAATTTAGCCTTCACCTTATCTCCCCATAGGTGGTAGTGACAAACCAACCTTGAAATTAATTGGAGGAATGTGACATCTGAGACACTCTCCCTTCAAAAATACAGGATTGTGCACAGCAAAGCAATTATATGATACTCAAGATTTAAAGAAGTAAAGCAAATCTTTTTTAGCTAAAAAAAAGTTTGGAAAGGGCATTGGACTCAATTAAAGGTAGTCTAATACTTTTCCTTTCTCAAATGTGTTTTCTCCCCTCTTTTTAATCAAAGTCTATTAGTCACATATGGATACAAAGCTTCTATTAACATGGAGCTGCAGTAATGGATGTATCATTTACATGTTCAGAGGTCCCCTTGCCATATGTTTCTTACTGACATGGCCAATACGGAGCATGTTTAGTCATACCAAGTAATAAATACAGGCGTGACATTTAAGAAAACTATAATTTAAAAAGTAATGGTTTTCAAACAACATATTTTATTTTAGCTTTTCATTTCACCATAATATTTTACCAAGCAATGTCAGTTTCATGAAAGTCAAATATTAACCATATATTATTGCAATGTTATTGTAAGATATAGGAGAACCAAAAGTGAAGGTTGACTTTCTGTATCTATCACATTATTTCAGCTTAAATAAATAACGCATACTTTTCATGTTTTATTAATTCTGTGTTCAGTATTTTCCATTGAGATGCTGCCAGCAAGTACTTTTATCTTGATTTCCATAGTTCAAGCCAACCTGCTACATTAATTAGACACCACTCCACCCCCGAAACCTTGCAATATGTTTGGAGTCCATACAAATAAAGTTTTAGAAGTGTTACTACATTTGGTTTATTAGAGATAACATGTTTAAAGGTGTGAACATAGCAAAGGTATACCGTATATACTCGAGTATAAGCCGAGTTTTTCAGCACATTTTTTGTGCTGAAAAAGCTCCCCTCGGCTTATACTCGAGTCCTACTTACCTGGTCTCCGGTCTCCTGTCTCACCCGCTTTGTCCCGCTTGGTCAGCCACCATTTTATTGTAGCCCCGTGTATGTGTATTCATTGCACAGGGAATAATAAAGTTAGATGAAAAGGAGCCTGTCATTTCCTCTATCCCCGCTGGTCAGAGACACGTGAGCTGCTCGTTACACACCAGAATCTAGCAGACGCCGGGACCTTAAAGCCTGTCTTAGAGGAGAAAGCCGCGGACTTCTATCTGTCATCCAGCTAAGTGATTTTATCGAGTCATTTCATCGTTGTACCTTTGTGTCCTAGGACTGTGTTTATCTGAGCTGGTATTTGAATGAAACGGTGTCCGTTACTCCATCTGCATTTCCATTGTGTATTTTTCAGGAGCAAATGTTAACTACTTATACCGGGAGTTAACTCCATTGGCATACCCATGTGGCGCTGACCTATACTTATATGCTCAAGATCTCATACATATATATTAGTTTCAGCGGATGCTCCGATTTGTATCTGTGCACGTTATGTGCTGATGTGATTTTTAATAGAGTATAAGTCAAGCTGCTATTTAGCAGATGCTTCTATATCATCATGTGCACATATGGTTATTATCAATCCGGATTGCTCTAGATGTGGATTATAGACTATAGTAGATATGGGTATATATTATGTACTTTATGTACCCAAGAAGAGTGAGTTTAAGCTGTGTGGCTATATGGTACTAGCTGTATATGTATTTATCTAATGCATAGAAGCCACCCCCCAATATTTTTATTTTTGAAATTTACCAGTAGCTGCTGTATTTCCCACCCTAGGCTTATACTCGAGTCAATAAGTTTTCCCAGTTTTTGAGGTAAAATTAGGTGTCTCGGCTTATATTCGGGTCGACTTATACTCAAGTATATACGGTAATAAGAAAAGGAGAAGAGTGTATAATCAGCAAGCAAGCACACATCTACACAATATAATCCAATACCAATATTTGCAAGGAAAAAGTTTACTTACACAAAAAAAACTAGGAATAAATTACATGGGAGAAGGTGCTAAGTTGCTACACAAAAATATATCCTGACAACAGAGGCTATAACGATTTACAGTAAAAACCAACAGGACAGCAGTACAAAGTATAACTGACTACTGCCAGTTTTAGTCACTAATTACAGTGTTCATAATAATAATAATAATAATAATAATAATAATAAAAAAAAAGAGCCTATTGTCTGTATGGCTTTAAATTAACATAATCAATGTCCCTCTTTAGCAAGGGTCTAACGCCTGGCACACAACAAAAGGTAGCAATGTAATCCTTGGTCATTAGGCCGCGCAGGTCAGCATAACCTGCTTTTAATACAGGACTAAGAGAACAAACTCTTATTAAGTTGGGAGATCACACAAGATGTTTATTCACAAAGCCATTGGCTGCTCCAAACCAACACTTACTACTCCGCAAACCATGCCCCATAAAGTTCTTACATCAAGCCACAACAAGTGGAAAAAACTTGGAGAAATACAGTCAGGTCCATAAATATTGGGACATCGACACAATTCTCATATTTTGGGTTCTATACACCACCACAATGGATTTTAAATGAAACGAACAAGATGTGCTTTAACTGCAGACTTTCACCTTTAATTTGAGGGAATTTACACCCAAATCAAGTGAACGGTGTAGGAATTACAACGGTTTCTATATGTGCCCACCACTTTTTAAGGGACCAAAAGTAATGGGACAAACTAAACAATCCTACATCAAACTTTTACTTTATGATACTTTGTTGCAAATCCTTTGCAGTTAATTTACAGCCTGAAGTCTGGAATGCATAGACATCACCAGACACTGGGTTTCATCTCTGGTGATGCTCTGCCAGGCCTCTACTGCAAATGTCTTCAGTTCCTGTTTGTTCTTGGGGCATTTTCCCTTCAGTTTTGTCTTCATCAAGTGAAATGCATGCTCAATCGGATTCAAGTCAGGTGATTGACTTGGCCATTGCATAACATTCCACTTTTTAGCCTTAAACAACTCTTTAGTTGCTTTTGCAGTATGCTTCGGGTCATTGTCCATCTTCACTGTGAAGCGCCATTCAATGAGTTCTGAAGCATTTCACTAAATATGAACAGATAATATTGCCCGAAACACTTCAGAATTCATCCTGCTGCTTTTGTCAGCAGTCACATGATCAATAAATACAAGGGAACCAGTTCCATTGGCAGCCATACATGCCCACGCCGTGACACTACCACCACCATGCTTCACTGATGAGGTGGTATGTTTTGGATCATGAGCAATTCCTTTCCTTCTCCATACTCTTCTCTTCCCATCACTCTGGTACAATTGATCTTTGTCTCATCTGTCCATAGGATGTTGTTCCAGAACTGTAATGGCTTTTTTAATGTTGTTTGCCAAACTCTAATGTGGTCTTCCTGATTTTGTGGCTCACCAATGGTTTACATCTTGTGGTGAACCCTCTATATTCACTCTTGTGAAGTCTTCTCTTGATTGTTGACTTTGACACATATACACCTACCTCCTGGAGAGTGTTCTTGATTTGGCCAACTGTTGTGAAGGGGTTTTTCTTCACCAGGTAAGAAATTCTTCTGTCATCCACCACAGTTGTTTTCCATGATCTTCCGGGGCTTTTGGTGTTGCTGAGCTCTCTGGTGCTTTCTTTCTTTTTAAGAATGTTCCAAACAGTTGATTTGGTCACACCTAGGGGTAAATGTATTTATGTTCGGATTCTTCAACTCCGGCGTGTTCAGCGTCTTCGGCTATTAAATTTAAAGCGGTGCTGCATTGTAAAGGGAATTTTCCCTTTACAATGCAGCGCCGCTTTAAATTTAATCGCCGAAGACGCTGAACACACCAGAGTTAAAGAATACGGACATTAATACATTCACTCCAAAAACATACTGGTAGGTTAATTGGCTGCAATAAAAAATTGACCCTAGTCTCTCTCTCTGTCTGTCTGTCTATGTGTGAGTGCGTGTCTATAGTAGGGAATTTAGACTGTAAGCTCCAATGGGGCAGGGACTGATGTGAATGAGTTCTCTGTACAGCGCTGCGGAATTGGTGGCGCTATATAAATAAATGATGATGATGATGATGATTTACCCCTTAATGTTTTTGCTATCTCTCTGATGGGTTTGATTTATTTTTTCTGCCTAATGATGGCTTGCTTCACTGATAGTGACAGCTCTTTGGATCTCATATTGAGAGTCGACAGCAACAGATTCCAAATGCAAATGTCACACCTAGAATCAACTCCAGACCTTTTACCTGCTAAATTGATGATGAAATAACAAGGGAATAGCCCACACATGTCCATGAAATAGGTTTTGACTCGATTGTCCCATTACTTTTGGTCCCTTAAAAAGTGTGAGGCGCATATAGAAACCGTTGTAATTTCTACACCATTCACCTGATTTGGATGTAAATATCCTCAAATTAAAGCTGAAAGTCTGCAGTTAAAGCACATCTTGTTAGTTTCATTTCAAATCCATTGTGGTGGTGTATAGAGCCCAAAATATGAGAATTGTGTCGATGTCCCAATATTTATGGACCTGACTGTATGCTCACTGTTAATTTCCTTGAAAAACTCAATGGCAGCCCTCACAATGGGTTAGCTGAGTATAGACAGAAAACAAGAAAACTCCACCTGGAGGGTATATAAGGTGACTCCTCCTCCATACTAGTGTCTTTAGTAACTTCCAAAGCTGTCCAACAAAACATAAATATAGAACATGGGTGGAAAAAAATCGGGCTGCCATGGAGCATTTAAAGGAAAGGAAATTAAGGATAAGCATAATTCTCCAATTTTTCTTTTCCTACTCCATGGCAGCCCACACAATGGCATGTACCAAAGCAGTATAAATAGTAGGGAGGGCCAAGAAATCAACAAATTGAGCAACTTTTTGGAGAATTGTTCTCCCAAACTGCGCATCTAACAAATAGTGTTTGGTAAATGTGTGATTGATGACCATCCAGCTGCTTTGTTAATGTTGTTCATTGATGCCTTAGCCTTGCATGCCCAGGTGGTAGCCACAGCCTGCCTTTAATAGTTTGGGCACTTCAGGCCCGTTCCCCTTGTAGGCTCATATAATAACATCCTTGATCCATCCTGCCGAGGTAGATTTCGATGGAGCATATCCTTTGTAGGGACCCCCAGGAGAATAAAGAGTCGCTCGGTTTTTCTGAGACCCCTTGTTCTGAAGAGATAAATAGATATCGCTCTTACCAACCTAAGGTATGAAGTTGTTCTTCTCTCTTATGAGGTGGATGCAAACACAGAGATGGCAGTATTGTTCCTTGATTAATAAGAAAGATGAAAGGTAAATAAGCAGGATTAGCCCTCAAGACTACTTTATCATTATATATGTTTAAGAAAGGCTCCTTATACCAAAAAGCCTGTAGATCTCCTACTCGACAAGCAGATGTACTTGCTAGTAAAAACAACACTTTGAGGGTGAGCCATTTGAAGGAAACGTCTTGCAGATGTTTAAAAGTATCTGAGATTGAGGAATCCAAAACAATGCTGAGATTCCAAGGCGCCATAAAAGGTTAATTTATGGCCATAAACCTTTACTGCTTGAAAAAATTGTTATATAAGGTTTTGAGATTCCAACTTATCATCAAAAAGAATACTCAGGGCAGATATTTTGTACTTTCAGTGTAGAGAATGCCAGACCCTTAACAAAACCATCTTAAGAAATTCTAGAATAACTGGGATACTGGCTGACATAGGATCTTCTATCCTATCTTTTAACATATTTTCCAGTAATAAATTCTAGAAGAACTATTTTCTCTTGTTAGAACCAATATATTAATAACATTCGAGACACCTTTTTGTTTAAAAAGTGACCACTCAATCTCTATGCCATCAAGAAAAGGAGTCTGGATTTGGGTGAAGGATTGGACCTTGGTGTGGAAAATCTGGCCTGCATGGCAGAGGCCAAGGATGTTCTCGAAGCATTCTTCAAATTACAGCAAACCAGGGATGGTGAGGACAAAATGGGAGAGCATAGGATATATTGAAGATTATGTTAGGAAACCAAATATTGAGTATAAAGATAACAGAGGGCTGGGATTAGCCCGAGGTAGAAGAGTTGTCCCACCCACCCAGGCCCTATTTTTGTTTCTCGCTCTGGTTTTCTATATTAATTTTTCTTTTTTATGCTTCTTAGTGTTGGGTCAGTTGAGTGAAAATTTCACAAATAAAGTTTTGTAGTGGCGGTAAGCAGCCCAGTCAGCGGACAATTGGTCACATTCAAGACGTGGTTGGACTCTCCCCTAAATTAGTGAGAATAACCCTTTGGGGTTATGGGGCTCCGCTTAGGCGGGCGTGCCTCAGCCGTACCCAATCTAGTGGGGCGGAGAATATAGCTCATGGGTGTGACCTAGGGGCTGATTGGTCTGCTTATATTTGCCACCTCTTCTCAATATATTGATAATCTCAATAAATTGCTGACCTTCTATTTTAGCCAAAACAAGTCTCCGTGTCTTTATTTCTTAGTGGTATATTAACTCTGTCAGTAACAATGTAAAGGTAAAATGTCACCCGTTATGCGGATTATAACTCCTGTGTCAGCATATTTATAAATTGGTGTGACATAAAGACCCCCTTTTTCTATATTGACAGAATCTAACTCTATCAGAGAACCAATATTTAATAGACAGGTTGGATCATTGTTTTCATCATCCAGGAGAAAAACATTAAAGTGTTCTGGCGGTTGTCCTTTTGTTTTAGGGGCACAAACACACCACACGGAACTTCTATATATTTAAAGCACTGCATAAAAGCATCAGGCTTAAGTACAATCATGTGTTCATCCATCTTATTTGTGATGAAATGACCGCAAACATCAACTTGTGATATTGAAATGGAGGCAAAGAAAGGCACTGCTGAGATTCAAACTCAAGTTCTCCTATTTACTTAACACGCACTTTAACCAACTAAACAACAGCACCACATCACACGCTATTATTAAATTTTAAAGCAGCTTATTAGGAGATTTGAAACTAAGCTGCAGGCAAGAACTATGCTCATAGAGCATGGCTACTAGACTTGCTTTGCTGAATCTTTTTCCAAGTGCAGGCTCCACATAGGTACTAATAAAAAAAGAAGATTAACTGACTAACTGAAAACACTAAAAATAACAAACACCCTTACTATGGACTTACCTGTGGTGTGTCCTTCAGATTTTTTGGGGTGGGCACCTGGTCCATCTGTGCAAGTATCGTCGGTGGCATCAGCATCATCATTTCCTACCCAACCCTTGGAAGACACAGCTGAAAAGAGAAGTGAATGTGACTTAGAGTGGAGAATGAGACAGACAGTTATGATGGGGCATTAGCAGGACATGATCAACCAATAGGGCAGTGGTTCCCAAACTTTTGCAGTTCGCGGCACCCTTAGAGTCTCCAAATTTTTTCAAGGCCCCCCTCCAAAATAATTATTGAGCAGTCCTGTTTTAGAAGTAGTTGGGTCAAAAAATTGTAATAAGTATTTAGGTCAGGACAGAAATACTTATTTAGTTGTATGCAAAGATGCCCTCTCTGCATCCAGACACACTGCCCCCTCTGCATCCAGACACACTGCCCTCTCTCACACTGCCCCCTCTGCCCTCTGTCACGCTCTCCCCTCTCCCCTCTCTCACAATGTCCCCCTCCTCTGCCTTCTCACACGCTGTCCCCTCCTCTGCCCTCTCACGCTGTGTCCCCCTCCACTGCCCCTCTCATGCTGTGTCCCCCTCCTCTGCCCCACTGTGCCCCTCATCTGCCCCACTCCTCTGCTCTCTGTCCCCCTTCTCTGCCCCGCTGTCCCCATCCTCTGCTCTCTGTCACCAACCTCTGTCCCGCTGTCACCATCCTCTGCCCGGCTATCACCATCCTCTGTTCTCCTCCTCTGTCCCGCTGTCACCATCCTCTGTCACCAACCTCTGTCCCGCTGTCACCATCCTCTGCCCCGCTGTCACCATCCTCTGCTCTCCTCCTCTGTCCCGCTGTCACCATCCTCTGTCACCAACCTCTGTCCCGCTGTCACCATCCTCTGCCCCGCTGTCACCATCCTCTGCTCTCCTCCTCTGCCCCGCTGTCACCATCCTCTGCTCTCCTCCTCTGTCCCACTGTCACCATCCTCTGCTCTCCTCCTCTGTCCCACTGTCACCATCCTCTGTCCCTCTGTCCCCCTCCTCTGTCCCGCTGTCACCATCCTCTGTCACCAACCTCTGTATCGCTGTCACCATCCTCTGCTCTCCTCCTCTGTCCCGCTGTCCCCATCCTCTGTCACCAACCTCTGTCCCGCTGTCACCATCCTCTGCTCTCCTCCTCTGTCCCGCTGTCACCATCCTCTGTCCCCCTCTCACCATCCTCTGCTCTCCTCCTCTGTCCCGCTGTCACCATCCTGTCACCATCCTCTTCTCTCCTCTGTCCCGCTGTCACCATCCTGTCACCAACCTCTGTCCCGCTGTCACCATCCTCTGCTCTCCTCCTCTGTCCCGCTGTCACCATCCTCTGTCCCGCTGTCACCATCCTCTGTCCCGCTGTCACCATCCTCTTTCCCCCTCCTCTGCCACGATCCCTCTCACTCTGCCCCGCGCCAGGCGCCAGCCATAAAAACAAAAACAAAACACAGAAACTTACCAATCCGTCGGACGCCGGGACCCAGCAGCCTCCTCTCTCCTGCAGCTTGTTACTGATGTCGATATTCAGTGACAGCTGCAGGAGAGAGGAGGCTGCTGGGTCCCGGCGCCAGACGGATTGGTAAGTTTCTGTGTTTTTTTGTTTTTTTTTGTCTGGCCTGCGGCACCCCAGTGACAGCGCCGCGGCACCCCTGGGAGCCGCGGCGCACAGTTTGGGAACCGCCGCAATAGGGTGATCAGGCTGCAGCCTAAGGCACTGGGACCTGGGGGGTACAGCACTAGCAGCATTTAAGATTTTTTTTAAATTATAATTGATTCTGCGCACTTGGAGCCACCCTTTGTGCTAACTCTACGCTGTTGCCCCCTAGTCTCTTCTCCTGCTCTTCCTCTCCCCCCTCCTCCCTCCTCACTGGATGTCTGGCGTGATGTCATCATCATGTCCCAATGGTGTCAGTGAGGAGCTGTAGTGAGAGAAACTGACTGACGACAGAAGAGAAGAAGACAGAAACCAGGTAAGAAACAATTTGTGTTTATGCAGGGGGCAGCGTGCAGAAGAGGAACAGAGAGTGTTCTGAGGGGGATGGAGTGTGCTGAAGGGGGCAGAGTGTAATGAGGGGGGCAGAGTGTAATGAGGGGGGGCAGAGTCTAATGTGCAAGCTGTACAAGAAAGAGCTCAAACTGTGTGCCACCATTGGGATAGATGTGGATTCAGCAAAGTAGCATCTTTGAGAGGCCATAGAGTTTTAGGATGAGAAAGTCCCTTAACAGGCTGCAATAACATTCCTGCATCCACAAGAAAGCTAGAAAACTGACATCACTTGTAGAACAGTTATTAGGTCACTTGTCATTATTCCCCCATTTGTAGGACTGCAAGAGCACCAGCACAGCCTCTAACATGGATTTACGAATTCTGAATGTATGTCCCCACTTGTCCTTCTGCTTCAAGTTTCATACTTGTCAGACTATTAATTGTCAAATCATCTAAATCAGAAATCTGTGGTATGTTAAAATAATACAGTATTTACAAGTGTTCAAGGATATTGATTTCTGTTTCACAGCATTGTAACTGAACCAATGGCGGTAACATCCACCTACCCTCAGGGCCGGACTGGGACTAAAAATCAGCCCTGGCATTTAAAGCACACAGGCCCACGTGTTGTGGGCTCCATGCACTATATTGTTGCACACTGATGCTGGCGCAGTACAACATGATGTAGTATGAGTGTGTGTGTGGGGGGGTATTTATTTCTCCTAATGACCCTCAACATTACATTATTAGCACCCCAATTACATCAATAAATACCATGACAATACATTACATTACAGCGTCCAGCATCACCCCCCACATTACAGCGTCCAGCATCACCCCCCACATTACAGCGTCCAGCATCACCCCCCACATTACAGCATCCAGCATCACCCCCCACATTACAGCGTCCAGCAAGACCTCCCACATTACAGCGTCCAGCATGACCTCCCACATTACAGCGTCCAGCATGACCCCCCACATTACAGCAACCGGCATCACCCCCCACATTACAGCATCCAGCGTCACCCCCCACATTATAGCAATACCCTCTCCTACTTATTAGCAATACTAAGCACCAAACACCTTACAACATTGCCACCAGCACGCCACCCCTTACTACAGCAATCAGGGCCATCTTAACAACATTATGGGCCCCCGGGCAAAGCAGTGCACCGGGGCCCCTAGATATAGATATATAGATATCAATAGAACAAAGGATAACAGAGCTAAATGACACTCTGGAATAAACGATGTAAATGATAAGAAAATGGTCTCAAAAACCAGGGCAGAATAAATGAATACTTCAAACATTTAATAATGCACATACATGTATTGAAATCCAACAATATAATAAAATAAGGGGATAATACTCCTAAGGTGTATATAAAAAAACCGCAATCAACTTGTCAATTAAACACAAGAATAATTAATGGGCCACAATAAAGTACCAGCCAAGGCCACAATCACATATATATATATATATGGATAAAAATAGAGAGCATGATGGAACGATTAATGTGGGTACTGTAATCAATACCGGAGTATAGAGTTAAATTCAAGTGTCCAGCAATAGATAGGGATAGCGAAAACCGGCGGTACTCACGATCCTCTAATCTCAGCTAAGTTCACGGTTCTCCGGATTGAATGTTGTTACAGCTTAGGCTGTTAGATGTCCACAGTGTCCACAGTGTCCTGAGAAACAATGTCTCCTTGAACATATGTAACAGCTCTCTACAGCGTACAGCTCTCAGCACATGGTAGTGTGTGCTGAAAAAATCTGCCCGGGCAGAAACAGGGAACCAAATTTTCCAGGTCCCTCTCAGATTGGGTCCGTGTATCGGATATGTGTTCAAAACTCCAAGTGATAAGCGGTAATATGCTCCACAGCAATAGGCGACGCGTTTCGTCCCTGAATGAGACTTTCTCAAGCCAAAGGTTAGTATAGGTTCTTAATCCTCATCCCTTTTTATATAAAAAGGAAGGGGGTGGAGATTCAAATCTCTAATTAGAGATTAATTGATTACATATGTTACACCTGTGGAAACAGTGCACACAAATAACAATATGGATTTGGACCTTAATAATACATAAAAAGTAAAATACATTTAAAATAACAATATAAATATACAATCAGCGGAGAGAAGGGCATTTATATCTAAAAAAAACTCATTAACCATATATATAATCTTTGTAAGACAATGAGTGTCTCTAGATTACTGAAATGAAATATCAAACTAAATATATCTATATAGTGTATAATTCACTCCATCAGAGTAAAGGACTAACTACATATCGGAAATTAAACGGACCACAAAAGGATACTCGATATATACAGACATTATCTAGTTATATCACAAATAGCTAATATATTAGTCTTCAAAGAAATCCAAAGCCTCATTTAATCCCTCTGGGCTTAAGGTTTTTAGCTTAAAGATCCATAATGTTTCTGCTTCACATAATTTTCTAAATCTATCCCCTCCTCTAGAGGTTTTAGTTATTAATTCTATTCCAGTTAATTGTAAACCTGAAGGGTCTCGATTATGTACCAATGAAAAATGTTTAGATACACTATGTGTTTGTAAACCTATAGTGATATTACGTCTGTGTTCTCTAAAACGTGTTTTTAGAGATCTCGTCGTTCTGCCTACATATTGGCGCCGGCAAGGGCATTCTAGAACATATATAACGAACATAGAATCACAAGTGATATGTTGTTTAATAGGAAAGGTTTCACCAGAGACAGTTGAAATTACAATCTTCTTTTTATCAGTAATAAAAGAACAGGTCATACATATTTTTTTGTTACATTTGTAGCATCCCGATAATTTTGGTGGTAGCCAATTAAGAATGGCAGGTCAACATTACATTATTAGCACCCCAATTACATCAATAAATACCATGACAATACATTACATTACAGCGTCCAGCATCACCCCCAACATTACAGCGTCCAGCATCACCCCCCACATTACAACGTCCAGCATCACCCCCCACATTACAGCGTCCAGCATCACCCCCCACATTACAGCGTCCAGCATGACCCCCCACATTACAGCGTCCAGCATGACCTCCCACATTACAGCGTCCAGCATGACCCCCCACATTACAGCAACCGGCATCACCCCCCACATGACAGCATCCAGCATCACCCCCCACATTATAGCAATACCCTCTCCTACTTATTAGCAATACTAAGCACCAAACACCTTACAACATTGCCACCAGCACGCCACCCCTTACTACAGCAATCAGGGCCATCTTAACAATATTATGGGCCCCCAGGCAAAGCAGTGCACCGGGGCCCCTAGATATAGATATATAGATATATACAGATACAGATACAGATACAGATATAGATATAGATATATAGAGATAGATAGATGTACTTGTTCAGTGACCCTTGAAGGTTACTTTTGCAGGTTTTTTTCTTTTGCAGTATTATTTATTCTCATTAAGAGCCATGCCTATGGGGCCCCCTTGCCCGTGGGGCCCCCGGGCAGCTGCCCATCGTGCCCAATGGAAAAGATGGCCCTGACAGCAATACCACCAATTATACAGACGCAACTGTAAGAAACAATGTTTTGCTTTTTTCAAATCTCCCACAAAATAGCAACAACAAACAGAGTACTTACACACACATATAGGTAACAGGTACCCTTTTCCCTCAATTAAATAGTAATGGCAGAATTTTCATGAATCATACCACATGAAATAAAACGAACATATATCTAAAAAAAACATAACTATTGAATGATCAGTTGAACCCACATGGCCGCATTAAAAGTATTTCCATCTACAGCAAAATGTCAGAGAAAAATATTTTTGTTTTACTACAGTAATTGGATATGCGTCTTTTCTATTCATTTTAAATAACACAGTATATAAATTAAGGGGGATAGAGGAGGTGGGTGAGAAATAATTGGATGTGATCCATCAGTTTGATTAGATAGGAAACATTTAGATTATTTACCTGGAGACATCTACCCCCTTGACTCACAGGCAGGGCTGACAAGAGGAATTTTGGGCCCCGATACAGCAACTTCTTTGGGCTCCCATCATATTCAACAATGAAAGACTTGCCTTTGGCAGAAGTTCATATGATGCCACACCGTAGTGTGCCCAGTTCATATTATGCCACATCGTAGTGCCCCAAGGTCATATTATGCCACATCGTATTACCCTCAATTTATATTTGGTCATGCAGAAGTGCCCACAAATCATATTATGGCATAGTAGTGCCCCCAAAACATATACCATACAGTAGTGCCCACAAATCATATTATGTCACAACAGTGCCTCCAAATCATATTATGCCACAATAGTGACCCCAAATAACATTATGCCATAGTAGTGCCCCCAAATCATTAGTAAAGCTCAGACAAAAACTCATTCACAAATAAAAATTGGTACAGCATATCAGATACTGAGTGTGAGTCCCAAGAGCAGCTTAATACATCATTTACAATGCAAACAAAAATAGATATATTGACACAATTACAGATAAAATTTATGACAAGCAATGTTTTTTCCTCTTAATTAAAAATCTCTGTACAGATAAATATGCAAAAAACATTACAGCGCAATAATGAGCAATACATAGAGTTAAACATTATTGGATACGCTGTAGTGTCCCCAGTTCAAGAAAGGATGGTTAGAAACATATTGTACACGAGAAAATATATGAACTTACCTGATTATGGCATCCTGTGTTCTGTTCTCCTACTGGGCGCGCTGGGCGAGGAGGGATCAGCAGCTGTCAGCTCACACAGGCAGTCGGGAGCAGGAATAGAGGGCAGTGGTCGAAGCAGAAATTTAGGAGTGGGGGTATAGAAAATATAAGTAAATGGAGTATGAAGGCTTGATTTTTTGATTTTTTTTTAACACTTGTCCCCTCTGTGCATTTCAATTCTTCATTATTACTTGTGTTTTATGATAGCTGCATCCCTGACATTTGAATTCTTAAGATGTCTCTCCCTTTACACTTTCTTTTACCTATGCCCCTGCACCATCTTCTCCTTTGTCCCTCTCTCCTTTCTCTGCTGGCTCTTACACATCTTCTTGTACCACCTACTATCCTGGCTCTCTCACACGTCTTCCTGCACCCTCTACCCCCCGGCTCTCTCACTCCTCTTCCTGCACCCCCTACCACCCTGGCTCTCTCATCCCCTCTCCCACCGCCCCCTTCCCCCTGGCTCTCTCACCCCCTCTCCCAGCACCCCCTTCCCCTTTGGCTCTCTCACCCCCTCTCCCAGCACCCCCTTCCCCTTTGGCTCTCTCACCCCCTCTCCCAGAAACCCCTTCCCCTTTGGCTCTCTTACCCCCTCTCCCAGCACCCCCTTGCTCTCTCACCCCCTCTCCCAGCACCCTCTTCCCTTTTGGCTCTCTCACCCCCTTTACCAGCACCCCCTTCGGCTCTCTCACCCCCTCTCCCAGCACCCCCTGGCTCTCACCCCCTCTCCCAGCACCCCCTGGCTCTCTCACCCCTTCTCCTAGCACCCCCTGGTTCTCTCACCTCTCTCACAGCACCTCTTCCCCTTTGGCTCTCTCACCTCCTTTCCCAGCACCCCCTTCGGCTCTCTCACCCCCTTTCCCAGCACCACCTTCGGCTCTCTCACCCCCTCTCCCAGCACCCCCTGGCTCTCACCCCCTCTCCCAGCACCCCCTGGCTATCTTACCCCCTTTCCCAGCACCCCATGGCTCTCACCCCCTTTCCCAGCACCCCCTTTGGCTCTCTCACCCCCTCTCCTAGCACCCTCTGGCTATCTCACCCCCTTTCCCAGCACCCCATGGCTCTTTCACACTTTTGACCCCCCTCCCCCCCAAAAATCGCGGCCCTGCCTACCCTTATCTCCTTATTGACTTTGATATCAATAGCTGAATCGCTTACACAAAAGGAGTTTAAAGTATTTTAATGGTGCAATATTTCAAATAGGGAAATATGGACTTACTATTGTATTTATGTAAAGTGATCTTTTATGACATACCGTGCTACCTTTTGTAAATTCCCACACTTCTTATTACAGTGAAGTTATGTTAAGCAGAATTCTGTAACAGACCAGTGCACTTCATCTAAGTTACTTTTCAAATTTATGAACTACAATTAGAAACATTTTCATAGACCTGTATTATACTACAGGGCAAACAACACAACTCATTGGATGGCAAAATAGATCTATTTACTCAGGAAAGGGCTGAACTGGTAATACCTTATAAGGGTCATTTACGGAAGTGCAATAATGGGGGCCTGTAGCATAAATGCTATCTTGTGACTTCAAGCACTTATTTTTGCATAGATGTACCCACTGGGCTTAATGCTGGTTAAAAGACATTTATGCGTACATCGTTTTGACCAATGTTAGAAATTGACAAGTAGATGGGATGAGGGGGCAGATAAGGTTGGCAATGAACTGGCTGGGGGTAGGTGCTGTAAGAACTTGAGAAGTGGGTGATGAAATTGCCAGGGGAGTCATGATTTGGCCGCTACGATGTGATGAAATGGCTCAGAGGTCATGACTTGGCCGTTGTTGGAGACGGGGGCGGGGGCCATTATCTCTGTATTGTGTGGCGGTCATGAGGATGCTCTCTAACGATCCTACTCATTGAGGGTTTGTTTGCACAATTTCAAAACAAAACCCTTACATTTAATAAGTGCTGTCCTTATTGCTCTAAACAAATTCACTGCCTGTTTAGAAGAGTTTGAGTGCTTGGCTGTTTTAACCCTTTAAATACCAGTGTGGGAAGTGTTAACTATTTTCACTATCAGAGTGCAGAGTATGTGTAATTGGGCAATTAAGTCATTGGTGTTATACAGGCCTTATACGTAGATTGTGAAAAGTTGCAGAGAGTTGTGGAAGTGAGTGCCTGTGTTTGGAAAGTGACCAGTTAAATCTGTAGCCTAGGATAGGTGAGAGCGAGATTGAGACTGGAATCCTGTGTGATCTCTTACAGTAAATGTCCGAGTCACGAGTGTGCAGAGTGCGGTTTGTGACAAATGAAGGTGTTCAGAGGCGGCCATCCCTGAGACTCCCAAACAAGAGATGCACAGATTCCTCCTAACTACAGCGAGTCTTAGCTCTGTTAGAAGACCTTGTGTATGCAGCCCCACTCAAATTAACAGGTGCTAAATTACATGCTCCTATCACACTGGCACTCATTCACAGTTATGTCCCTTAGGTCTAGTCAAGCACTAATTTTGCAGCAAATACAACAAACACGTTTGTATATTGGTTTATATATGTTTTGGTTTTTAGTTGAACTGAAAACTATGGCATGGGTGATTCTATTGATGTGTTGCAGACATAGGCCACTAGTGCAAAGAAGCACATTAGTCACATGGTTCCTGGTTCGACTTTGTCATGATCATGCCTAAAGGTGTAGGATGAGGGAGATTTAAGGGCAGGACCCAAGTTTGTACAGGCAGTGAAATATTTGTCAATAACTGCCAGACTGGTAGAAAAATAGGCTATCCCCCGTGACAGTATTATTAGATAGGACTACTCACAAAAATCACTCGGGAGGGATGACACACTGTCTATGGATCCACTCTGAGTCTGCTGCAATCTGTTCTTTTTTGGAGGTGGTGTAGCCACTCTGCACTCCCCAGATATCCTCCAACCACTTGGCCTTCCAAACCACCTCTCCCACACTTTCAGTGGCCCTCCTTTATCTTCTCCCAGTGCCAAGAATGCTTGGAGATATAGTTCTAAATGTCCAGGTTATGCAGCAGGGATTTCATTAAATGGACTCCCCCATTTATTAGCTGTTTGGTGGGGGACCCTCACTTAAGACTCCCTTTCTCTTTACCGTAGAATGCCTGATTAAATCAGCCCTCCACAAGTGAATCCAAATTTGTAGTGTAGCCCGTAGCAAAAAAAAATGGATGATTTCCCATTTACTGATATAAATTTTTCCGCTACTTTGAATTGGCAGCATAAATTTAGTAGGTTGTTTTTTTTTTATCTTATTATCTCCCGGACTCTCGGCAGAGTAGGCCACTTTCCTGGATCCTGCTCCATTTACGTGTGAAGTGGGCAGGGCATTGATAAGGTATGTCATATTGGGCTATAATAACCCCACCCTTGCTGTATACAGTCATGACCAAAAGTTTTGAGAATGACACAAATATTTTTCACAAAGTCTGCTGCCTCAGTTTTTACCATGGCAATTTGCATATACTCCAGAATGTCATGAAGAGTGATCAGATGAATTGCAATTAATTTCAAAGTCCCTCTTTGTCATGACAGTGAACTTTATCCCAAAAAATTTCCACTGAATTTCAGCCCTGCCACAAAAGGACCAGCTGACATCAGGTCAGTGATTCTCTCGTTAACACAGGGGAGAGCATTGACGAGGACAAGGCTGAAGATCACTCTGTCATGCTGATTGAGTTAGAATTACAGACTGGAAACTTTAAAAGGGGTGAGTGCTTGAAATTATTGTTCTTCCTCTGTTAACCATGGTTATCTGCAAGGAAACACATTCAATCATCAATGCTTTGCACAAAAAGGGCTTCACAGGCAAGGATATTGCTTCTAGTAAGATTGCACCGAAATCAACAATTTATCGGATCATCAAGATCTTCAAGGAGAGAAATTCAATAGTTGTGAAGAAGGCTTCAGGGAGCCCAGGAACATCCAGCAAGCACCAGGACCATCTCCTAAAGTTGATTCAGCTGCGGGATTGGGGCACCACCATTTCAGAGCTTGCTCAGGAATGGCAGCAGGCAGGTGTGAGTACATCTACATGCACAGTGAGGCGAAGACTTTTGGAGGATGGCCTGGTGTCCAGAAGGCCAGCAAAGAAGCCACTTCTCTCCAGGAAAAACATCAGGGACAGACTGATATTCTGCAAAAGGTACAGGGATTGGACTGCTGAGGACTGGGGTAAAGTCATTTTCTCTGATGAATCCCCTTTCAGATTACTTGGGGCATCTGGAAAAATGCTTGTTCGGAGAAGGAAAGGTGAGCGCTACCATCGGTCCTGTGTCATGCCAACAGTAATGCATCCTGAGATCATTCATGTGTGGGGTTGCTTCTCAGCCAAGGTAGTGGGCTCACTCACAATTTTGCCTTCACAGCCATGAATAAGAATGGTACCAAAACATCCTCCAAGATCAACTTTTCCCAACTATCCAAGATCAGTTTGGTGACGAACAATGCCTTTTCCAGCATGATTGAGCACCTTGCCATAAGGCAAAAGTGATAGCTAAGTGGCTCAAAACATTGAAATTTTGGGTCCATGGCCTGGAAACTCCCCAGACCTTAATCCCTTTGGGAACTTGTGGTGAATCCTCAAAGGGCAGGTTGACAAACAATAATCCACAAAATCTGATAAACTCCAAGCATTCATTAGGCAAGAATGGGCGCCCATCAGTCAGTATGTGGCCCAGAAGTTGATTGACAGCATGGCAAGGCGAATTGCAGGGGTCTTCAAAAAGAAGGGTCAACACTGCATATATTGACTTTTTGCATAAACTTAATGCATAAGTGTCAATAAAAGACTTTGACACTTATGAAATGCTTGTAATTTTACTTCAGTATACCATAACAACATCTGATAAAAAGGTCTAAAAACAATGAAGCAACAGACTTTGTGATGACCAATACCTGTGTCTCAAAACATTTGGCCATGACTGTATTTACAAGAATCGTGGCATTGAGCAATGAAGGATGGGCTGTGATGATGTAAATGGCATCATCACACCCCCTGCACTCGTCCCTTGGACGTCCCCTCCGGTCCAGAAAGTAGGCAAATATGAGGAAAATTGATCATATGTTTCTATAGCTCCATTTACAATGACTTCCTTATTGATTATACTAATTAATACAGAAGGAATCTATTCATTCTCTTTGAGACACTCCTCTCCTTGAGTAACAAGTAGGATGTTTTAACTTTTTATTATTATTATCTTTTATTTAGAAGGTGCCACAAGGGGTCTTCTACACCGTACATAGGGGGTTTAAACAAACAATAAAATGGCAAAATAACATAGATACAAAATAACAATAGTACACTATTAGAAACATCAAAATGTACATAATGACATAATTACAGCCAGCAAAATTACATAATTAAGTAAAGAAAACACTCAGGGAAAGGGCCCTGCCCGTAACAGTTTATATTCTAGAGAACCTAATTCCATATAGTACAGTTTGATAAGAACCTCATGTCACTACTCTCTAATGTTGGAAGACTATTTATTATTTACATAGTACCTACATATTACACATCACTTTACAGAGACTATTTAATCTTTCACATCAGTCCAACTCACAATCTGTGGTTGTCTCCTTGTCTCTACTTCCTTCCCGACACAGATCCTGTCAACAGCAGTCCTGCTCTCACTTACTAAAGCATACTAGTAGACAGGTCACTGCCTCACACAAGGTCATCACACTCATCTTGTGAAATAATCTGTGCTGCTGTGAGCATTCAAACAATTGGTTTGGCTACAGGTTGTTCAATCCCCATCCACGTCAAAACTGGGTATAAATGGACAAAGTTAAGATGAAGATTAGGAGCATGACACACCTTAAAAACAAGGTCAGCTCTCTTTTGCTAACCACCCTCTGAGACAAGCTGATACCCTTGAACTTCAAACACTATTGTCATTTGTAACCTCACCAATGAAGAATATAGAACTATATGTGTGTATAAACCGCTTATGGTGGACCACATACAATACCATCTTTTACCTTTACCAGAGTAAACTTCCAAACTATAATAACGACACAGAGACTTGAATTGGCGTTTGAAAGGTCAGGAATTTATTAAAGGCGAACCTGCTGGGGAAAATTGGTGGCCAAAATAAACAGACCAACCAGCATTCAGGCCACACCTACCAGTTGTAAATTCCGTCCAAACTAATTTGGACCCAACTAGGCGTAACATGCCAAACTCCCCCATTTGGCATATTAGCTGAAGCCCGCCCGCCTAAGCGGATCCCCTTAACCCCGAAGGGCTATTCTGACTAATTGCCCAATCCCTTTAAGGGGAGAGTGCCTACTACGCCTTAAATGTAACAAAATGGCCACTGATTGGGCTGCTTACCGCCACAGCTAAGGTTCCCCACCAGGAGCCGCAGCCCGCCACCAACTGACCTCTCATAAGCAAACCAAATATCTGCTCTATAAAGTATGCCATACCCAAATCCGACAAATGTACACCATCGGGCTTATAGTACTGCATCAACACAGCCCTTATAGAAGGATAACTGATGCAACCACCGCCTACTTCCTGTAAGATTTTTCGCACCGCCCGATTTACCTTTCCACAAGCTTTTTCAATCCAAGCTGGCTTAACCGCCCCTCTCCAATTACGCCTAGGGATAATGTCGGACCATACCAGCCGAACTGTTGGCCAATGCAACTTAATGGCTCCGACATCAGATTTTATCTGCTCAATGAGCTCTAAACTGGACCACTTACCCAGGTCATTCCCCCCAAGGTGAATAATAAGTTCTGAAGGGCGCCCAAACCTACTCTCGTTGTCTTTTAGTATATTCAACAAAGATGCCCAACGCATTTCCCTAACACCTATCCATCTTATTGACTCTGCCCGGGGGAATTTGCTCAAATCATGAGCAGGGCCGCTCTTACCGGCCCAAAAAGTAAATGAATGGCCGACCAACCAAATATTCCTTCCATCCTGACATGCACCTGCGACATGGAGTAATAATGCATGTAAATGAAATGACAAAACGTAATATAATTAATACGGAAAAACAAAAAATTGCCACATTCGCACATGACGCAGGGTGACCCATTCGGAGGTAAAACCGGAAACCCCGGGGTGCCACCGCCAATCAGGCCCCCAGAGAAAAGAAATGGCAAAATCCTCCGCGCTCCTTTTCAACAAGGTAAGCAACGCATGTCATGGGTCAGCCTTACTACATCACACTGTCTAAGCCTATAGCGCCACAGCTGGCCTAACATACCGCTTAAAACACTTAGACCTCCATCTACCCAAAACCATAATGCTCTGCTCAGACACACCTTCCTTTCGCCGCTACCGTAGCTGCCCCTATCCTAAAGGAATGCGTCCCATAGTCCGCTGCACTCAAACCAAGCTTAACCACACAACTCTTGAATACTGCTGAAAATTGAAACTTCGTAAGGGGAAGACCATCACTATGTCTAAGCCAATTACCACCGGGAGCAGGAGACATATCCCTGTACAATCTTGTCAATTCTACTGGACAAACCTCTGTATCCTGGTTCCGCTGCAAAGCGACCCACTTCCCCCTACCCAACGAATCAGTCTTCGATCTATGAATTTTACAAGCAATACTCTCATCTTGTACCACAACATTCCTAAACAGCAAGCCCGAATCAACTGCCGTCCTAGACGAGGCTACCAACTCACCTATTCTAAAAGCCCTGAAGAAAGCCATAACGAACGCCAGCCGAAACAAAGCCGCCTCAAACTCATCCGTCGCCACAACCGTGATAACATTCAAAAGGTTCACTAACATTCTTTTATCAATCGGTCTACGTTTATCTTCTAACGGAAGGGGAAATTCTAGCCCAACCTCTTAAAACCCTGAGCACCAATGCCTGTTTGGTAACATCCCGACTACCTGTAATCTGCAGAAAAAACGACATACCAGCCAAAGCAGACACCATATATGTTTTAGATCTACCCGCCTGAAAACAATGCCACACATATGCAAGCATGCGCTGTCGCCTCGTCTTACCTCAAGCCTCATCAGATCCACAAAACCCCTCCCAGGACGACCAAGCCTCCCGATATTTCTTCAACGTCCCAGGTGCAACCGAACGCCTAGCAAGCTCTTCTATGCCGGCCTTATAATCTGCCAGACAAAATCGGGGCATGAAACACCAGACACATTCGCATGCGGGGCTAACAAACGAAACTTATTCCAATCAAACCCAGACAAAGCATCCGCAATCCCGTTATTTACCCCAGGTACATGCCTTGCCCTAAAAGTGATGTTAAGAGTCAGACATCTATAAACCAAATGTCTCAACAGCCTCAGAGCTGGCAGTGAAGTGGCCCTCTGATTATTAATAGCATGTACTACCCCCAAATTGTCACACCAGAACGATATACTTCTATTAAGCAGATCAACACCCCACAACTCGATAGCTACAATGATGGGGAACAACTCCAACAGCAAGAGATTCCTCGTGAGACCCTCCTGACGCCAAGTACCTGGCCAAGCTGCTGCACACCACTCCCCATCCAGGTAAGCCCCAAACCCGGAAGACCCAGCAGCATCAGTAAACAATTGCAACTCCACGTTATTGGCGCCAGGCAGGGGCCACAAGCAAACTCCATTAAAACTTTCCAAGAACAAACGCCACATAGCCAAATCATCCCTAATCTCCTTGGACATTCTCACAAAATGCCTTGCCTTTGTAATGCCAACCGTAGCCCTCTCTAGCTTCCGACAAAAAACCCTCCCCATGGGAATGACTCTACAGGCGAAATTAAAAAGACCAAGCAGCGACTGCACCTGCCTCAACTGCACTTTACACTCACCCTAAACTGTCTCAATTATTCCCATCAGCTTAGCCACCTTCTCTGCTGGAAGCCTACAACAACCCACAACCATGTCAATCTCAATACCTAGGTATGACAACCTCACAGTCGGGCCCTCCGACTTGTCCGCTGCCACCGGAACTCCCATTACTCTAAACAGTGCCTGAGCAGAAAACAACAAATCCTGACACACTGCTGTACCTGCTGGACCCATGAACAGAAAATCATCAAGGTAGTGAGCCACACTCTGATGTCCAGACCTGGCCACAACACACCAGTGGAGAAAAGTGCTAAAACATTCAAAAAACGCACATGACACCGAACATCCCATAGGTTAACCTTTATCCATGTAAAACCCATCTGACCACCGAAAACCCATATACTGAAATGAAGAAGGATGCAGGGGCAACAACCTAAAAGCCGACTGTCCAATGTCCAATTTCGCTAACAGCGCACCCGCGCCACATTGCTGAACCAACGACAAGGCATCCTCAAAAGACTGGTAACCGACTGAACATTCAGACTCTGCAATCACATCATTCACAGATGTGCCCTACGGGTGAGATAAATGCTGGATTAGCCAAAACTTTCCCACCTCCTTCTTTGGCATCACTCCCATCAGGGAAAGAACTAAATCCTGAATTGGGGGAACTGAAAAGGGGCCACACATTCTGCCCAACAACACCTCCTTACACACTTTCTCGTGCACTACCATCGGTAATTCCGAAGCCGATTTCAAATTCCGGGGCGTACCAGTCTGCACCACACCTGTCACCGGCAATATGAACCCATCATTGAAACCATTCCATAAAAACTCAGCAGCCCTCCTATCAGGGTACCACCCCAGCCATTTCCCAAGCTCAACCAATACAATGGGCGATGCCACCTTACCGACTCGCGCCTCCAGTGGCAGGTCTATCAGTAGTGGCAGGCCCGTTCCTCCTGGGGCACTCTCTCCTTGGGTGACCCCCACTGCAGGCTGAACACACATGTCTGAATCTGCAGGCCGCACCTCTCTCACATTGGCCCCCCTTGAAAGCAAAACACTTCCCTCGAAAGGGCTGACTAAACCGCACCGGGGGCTGCCTCTGTCTTGCCACACCCACATCAGTACCAGCCATCCTCGGCTGTGTCACATCCAACCATACCTCCACATCCTTACACCCAAAATCCATCAATGACATTCCATCTTGCTTGCTCCGGAAGGCCTCATCGTACTGCCTCCACATAATACCCCTGGATCGGGTAAACATCCCTTGTATTAAGTATATGTACTTAATCACGCTCATGTGCTCAGCTGGACTGGTTTCAAGATAACATGCAGCAAAAACTAGGAAGCCCTCCAACCAACTCTGAAAACTCCGATATGCTTCCTCTCCCACGCCAGAGCGTGACCGTGCTGCTATTAAGCCATCCTTAGCCTTTTTTGTGTTGGCAAACATGTCCACAAACCGACCAGTGCGTATCTTACTGCGCACACTGCTCCTGATATCACGGAGGACCACTGTATTAGCACAGCGCACAACATCACCTCCCGAGGTACTACTGTCCTCCCGAGGCCCCCCGCCTCCAACCTCTGCCCTACGGCGGGAACTCTGCAATTTCCTCCTCAGGAGCCTCACCAACTTTGCGTCTGCACTCTCAGACCTGGCCGGAACCTCACTCTCTGAGGCTGAAGAACTTAAGTCGGAGCTAGAACCAGACCCCCCGCTGGCATGCTCACCGATTACACGGCCACCTCCTTCCACACCAGATGATGGGCCCACCGTGGCCGATGATGCGGCTTCCGTATAAGAAGCACGCCCAGACCTCCGACCGGATCTCACACGCCCGGCAAACCTGCCGACTGGGGAACAGAACAAGCACCCTCCGGCTGGGACCCCCAGCCCCCGCTCTCACTGGCAGTGCCAAGCTTTGCTCTCTTACACTAAGGTCAGATGCCGCTAAAGCACCTGATTGCTGGTTCTGTGCACCTGATGCAGCCGTGCAGGGAACGACCCAAGGACCCGCCGGGGAGGACGCTTGACCCTGCCCCAAAACTGGCCCCCTAATCATCAACTGCACGTCGCTAGTCCCTACAGGCACTGACAGCGAGGAGACGGGAATCTGAGAACCCTCCGGTCCCGCAACCACCGGAGCGGCCGCCACTGTGGAAGAAGCACCTAAGGTTACCATAACATTACCCGGACAGAGAAATACGGACCATAAGGAGAGGGAGGAAGAAGATGACCAGGGGGGAATCCCCAGGAGGGCATGACATTGCAACAGGGAAAGCCGGAAACCCTTGACTATGCAGCATCCTGACAGAGCCAACCCCCTCCCACGGAAAGGGGGGCTGAAGGAAACCCAGGAAATGCGTCTAACCAGGCCCATACCCCGACGCCCATGGAGGGCTAAGCATATACCTTTATACGATATAAACCCCCTAAGGGGTTAATCAGTTTCCGTGCTTAGTTTGTATATATGACTATATTATGATACTTGTGAGGGGATAATGGGGTGTTGCTTATATTCAGTGTTCCATCTAATTATTAAAAGCATCCAGCCGTACTTTCACCGGACTATGCAGGGGGTAGGGAAACAGTAATATATTTCTGGTCTCTGGCTGGGGGGGGGGGATCCACAGAGACCCCCACAACATTAGTGGCATCAGGGAAACTCACGGGCGCTCCAGGAGTGCCCGATTCTAAAATGGCCGCCGGACTTTAAAGCGTGCAACCGACATGCGCGTCTGTGTGTGTGTGGGGGGGGGGGGGCGGGAGGGGGAGAGGGGGGAGAATAAGACAGCAGGGAACCAGCAAAGGGGAAAATAACAGGGGAAAAAAAAGGCAAAGAATTAAGCCAAAAGAAGTAAGAAAAAAACAGGGAAAATACTGACAAGAGGAGGGAGAAAGAGAAAGGCAAAATGCAAAGAAACACAGCACCAATGACAATGCACTATACCAGTAAAACACAAGTATAAAACAGTATCACACAGTATATTACAGTATATCACAGTATAACACAGTATATCACAGTATAACACAGTATAACACAGTATAACACAGTCTATCACAGTATAACACAGTCTATCACAGTATAACACAGCATATCACAGCATAACGTGGCATAACACGGTATAGCACGGTATATCGCGGCGCATCACGCTATAACACTGTATCACACGGTATAACATGGTACAACATGGTACAACATGGTACACCACGGTACACCACGGTACACCAAGGTACACCAAGGTATAACACAGCATAACACAGCATCACACAGCAACACACAGCAAACACAGAATCACACAGAATCACACAGAATCACACAGAATCACACAGAAACACACAGAAACACACAGAAACACACAGAAACACACAGCATACACACAGCATACACACAGCATACACACAGCATACACACAGCATACACACAGCATCCACACAGCATACACACAGCATCCACAGCAACACACAGAATACACAGGAATATACAGCAATACCCACCAGGACAGCAGAGCATATACTCACTGTAACAACTCCAGAGGCAAGAGGAAGTCATATCCTTTTCCTATATGTTATAAGCCTCCTCTGGAAACCTAACCCCTCCCCTTCCGATTCTACTGATTGGTAACTCAGATTTCTACCACCACCCAGATAAGTTAACTCCTGGTATGCCTGTACTTTTTCTACTGCCTGCCCCCTCAGCGTTTATATCACCTCGGTCTCATTCAATCCCTCTGTTATATTGAAAGGAAATGACAGTTCTGTACCTGCCCCTGTATGTAATACAATGAAAGATGAGTGGGAGTATGCACCAAATATTCTGTAGAAAACCATTGTGTCGGACCAGACAGTACAATAATTTGGTTACCTATTTATGAACAAACAACGATGAGGATGATTTTTTACTGCCATTTATGACAGAGATAAAAAATTTCTTGTCACCGCAATCTATGAATAAATTCTCGCCTGGGACAGCTGTCTTACTGCTTTTTGCTTTTTTGCAGGCCAGTCTCTGCCGATATGTGCATATGCAGTAGAACTAAAACATATTTTTTCAAAAAATGCCAATAACAGATCAAGCATGGTAGCAGTGCATGTATTTCTGTTATGTTTGTAATATAGGCTTTCCCATACAAAGTAAGATATCGCTGGCAAAAGGGCAAAGTGATAAATAGTGATAAAAAGCCTTATTGCAATAGGGCTAATCTCCTTTGATAAATCGGCACCTTGGTGGCAAACATTGCTCCTCTTCTACTCAGACACTGAGAAGAGCTCCTCGTCCACAAAGGCAGCATATACTACCATTATGTGAAAAGGTATCATATCCTATGATGCTATACACTATATTACTATCCTATGCCTCTATATTGTTTTCTACTATGCTTAAAACTTACATTCATGTCTCTTAGGCTAACTAGTCAACTAGGAAGAGTGATGGGAAGGGTGATGTACTGTATATGTGTGAGACATTTTTCTCCTTCTCTTCACTACTAGGCATATTTCATGTTAAAATAGACCAATTTTAGTAGTTTGTGATGTTTTATACAATACATAAGTTATCGACTCACCATCCTCTGGACTGCGTGTGATTGGTTGGAAGTGAAGTGAGCATGCCTATATGTAAATATTTGGCACTATGCAACTAAGTAAGTCAAGGGCACATGCTTTACAGTGCCCCTGATACGTCCTGTTATGTTACCGGGTGCACCGTTAACCTAACAGGACCTATTATGGGCACTGCAAAGCATACCAGTATTCTTGTAGTTCCTCTGGTGTTTGACCTTGCCTTATTTCTGACTCTGCCTTTGTACCAGGCCTGATCTTGGCTTTGGCTTACTATTCAGTCCCTACACAGAGCTTCAGCTCTCTCCAGTCAGCACTTGTGTTAAGCTGACCACATAAAAAGTGCTCGCTGTGAGCACCGGTCGATTAATGTCCAATGTGGACAAAAAGCGTCACTGGAACCTGTTAGGATTGTCAGCAGAGGAAACCTGGAAAACATGCACAAACCTATAGAGACTATTTATCAACCAGATTTGTGAACATGCCCAGAATTGGATTAAGACCTCTATGGTTCTGCTAGCTGGGGAAGGATAGATATTTATTATTTATTTAGAGCTAGAATGCCCCATAGCACATTATAATTGGGAACAAAATGGAATAAATATAGATATTGATTGGATATTAACAAACAGACAATTAGGGTCTAAAGAGGATCTACCTAGTAAATCTATAAGTACGGGCTAAAATTTACTTTTGACTGGACATATCTTTAACAATTTATGTGTTATGTTTATGATTTTTTTTATTGAAACATTAAGTTTCAAGGAAATTATGTCACATACAGAGAGCATATTTTATATTATACACAGAGAACAGAACATACCAAAACTAGACATGAGCAAAATATTCCAAATTTTTTCTCAAGATATTCACCTCCTTTTGCATTTGGTCGTAAATTCAGGCCTTATGGGTTTCCAATCCTACTCCAGCCACACCACGGTAGAATTAATTGACAGCTCAATTTAAATAATTGTTTGAAATAGCAATTTACCAATACAGTGCATGATTATTCTCTGGAATGGTGAGGCAAAAGCACAACACGAAGATTTTAACACTGCAACGTCAGACCTCTGTAAAACAGCTTGTTCCTCCACAATACTCAATTTGCAGTATGGAGGTTCTGGGCCACATGCTAATGCCGTAAGTCGTCCCCACAGGGCTTTCAAATATGTCATCACACACAAGATCTTGTTTTTACCTGTGGATTATGTGTGAGACTCCAGTCTGACTCCTATCATCAGAAGTCTTCATTATTGATGGGCTAAACCATTTGTATAGACAGGCGACTTCACACAAAACAGATAGAGGACATCACAAAATGGCTTTTGTGCTGCACTTTTCAACTTTAATAAATTACCTTTACTGGGTAAAAAAAAACTTTTAGTAGAGCAATTCCATACAACCGTCAGTGTGGCAATCCTGGAAAAAAAGAACAGCATTTAAAGGACAAATAGAACAATAACGCTAGAGACAACCGCAAGAGACAACCTCTTGTTCTGTACGCATGTATTACTGCACAGCGTCAGTTATTATATTGCATACTTGTGAGTTGAAATGGGAATAGAGCTATATATCTAAAATGGGAGGAGTGCCATCTGGGCCATTTGCTTTGTCTTTCATGCATTTGTGAACATTAAACAAAATATAATTCTTGATATATGATATTCCTGGTATAAAACTACTATTTGGTGTCTCCAAAATATATAAGACATTGTTTTTGATTTTGTTGGCTTCTCCTTAGTATTAAAGCAGTGAAGTGGTCACATTATTGTGGAATTTCTGCTGTTTCCACTGCTCGGTTATTTTCTCAGTGAAGTCTGTGGAAAGTATAGATTTCGCCTTATTTATTATATTGTGGAAAGCCACTTCTTAGGACATTTTGCCAGAAGTCAGACCTGGCAAAGCTTGTTGTTTCCAATAGGGAAGTTCCTGCCACTTAACAAGAGTAACACGCTCATTTAAATATTTCTCATATTTACCCACACATTTTCCTCGACATGCATAATATGACAAGGTTTCAGCTATGCAGCAAATTGCCCAGTTTGACGTCACCCCGACTACAGGCTATCAGATTTAAACATGAACATTTTGAATCCATCTGTCTTCTATTTCTTCAACACCACATTGATAATAACCAAATAATGTTCAAAGTGTCACGGGCACTAGGAGTTTCTACCCAGGATTCACCAGGTGTGATTTTGCTTACCAGAGGGGCGGAGTTTATCACATCGATCCTCTGGGCAGTATGGTGAATGGTTGGAACAGTACAACAACTTAGGATAAGGAATGTCAATGGAGAGTCAGCGACTTGCAGCTATGCAGCAGGAGAGTCAGCGACTTGCAGCTACGCAGCAGGAGAGTCAGCGACTTGCAACTATAATGCGGAGGTAGGTATAACAACGGATGTGCAGTGAAGACTTGTGCCAGTGCAGGTGGGTAGCATGAGAGTCAGTGGTCTGCGGATATCAAGTTGTACCACTGCTGTGATGGGAAGAGTTGTCCAGGTGCAGGTAGGAGCGGGAGCGTCAGTGGTCTGCGGATAGCAAGTTGTACCACTTCGGTGATGGGAAGACTTGTCCAGGTGCAGGTAGGTAGCGGGAGCGTCAGTGGTCTGCGGATAGCAAGTTGTACCACTGCGGTGATGGGAAGACTTGTCCAGGTGCAGGTAGGTAGCAGAGTAGAGGTAGTCTGTAGCGGCAAGTTTACCACAGATGAGCAGAGAGGAATTGTCCACAGCAAAACCGATCACACAAGCAGAACACAGGAAACAACTAGGAGTCTCAAGGGAATGAGAACCAAGAACAGACAACGATACTAAGGACACAGGTGCCTTAAATAGTGAGTGGTGATTGATTCACCAATAGGATTAAAAGCAAGGTTTTAAGTTCAAGAGTCCTGCACATGCGCAATCCAGTCAAGATGGCGGACGGCCACGGCTTAGGACAGGCGCCGGCAGGAATGAGAGAGAGCCACGTACCAAACCAGAGGCACTAACCGTCCGGTGAGTGACAGTACCCCCCCTTTTAAAGGTGGGCACAGAACACTTGAAACCGGGTTTGCCCGGATATTTGGAATAAAATTTCTTTAGAAGAGCTGGAGCATTGAGATCTTCTGCGCGGATCCAAGAGCGCTCTTCAGGGCCAAAACCCTTCCAATGCACCAGGAAGCGAAGGATTCCACAAGAGATTTTGGCATCCAGTATATGGGTAATCTCGAACTCCTCCTCTTGATGAGCTTGAACTGGGCGAGGTACTGAAGGAGGAGCCGAGAATCGGTTGATGGTGAGAGGCTTGAGTAATGAAACGTGGAAGGCATTGGAGATCCGAAGGTTCTTTGGTAATAACAACTTGAAACACACGGGATTAATCACTTGAGTGATTTTATATGGACCGATATAACGTGGGGCAAACTTCATGGGAGGAACCTTCAGGCGAATTTTCCTGGTAGAAAGCCATACGCGGTCTCTGGTGGAATTGCTCGCCTCTTTTTGTCAGCAAAAAATTTATATCTGGAAGATGCCTTCTTCAGGGAGGTTTTAACCTAAGACCAGATAGTTTTAAATCTCTGGCATAAATTCTCAACAGCAGGAACTTGGGTGGGAGGGAGGGCAGGAAATTCTGGGAGAGACGGATGGTGAACGTCTACCACAAAGAAAGGTGTTTTCGAAGATGACTTGTGATACATATTATTGTGGGCGAATTCAGCCCATGGAAGCAAGTCTGCCCAATTGTCCTGGTTGGCTGAGGAAAACATTCTTATGAAAGTCTCTAAATCCTGGTTGACTCTCTCGGTCTGCCCATTCGACTGAGGATGGTATGATGATGATAATGACAGTCGAATACCCAAGGTTTTGCAAAGGGCTCGCCAGAATCTGGAGACAAACTGCACTTCTCTGTCCGAAACGATCTCAGATGGACATCCATGAATCCGAAAAATTTCCTTGATGAAATGGTCAGCCAATGTAGATGAAGAGGGTAATCCTGTCAAAGGAATGAAATGGGCCATCTTTGAGAATCTATCTACCACTACCCAGATGGTATTACATTTCTTGCTGGGGGGAAGATCAGTCACAAAGTCCATACTTATATGGGTACATGGTTTGGAAGGAATAGGTAGTGGTTGGAGTAGGCCCCACGGTGTTCTACAGAAAGTTTTAAATTGGGAACAAATGTCACAAGCAGCCACAAATTCTTTGACATCTTTCCTAATCGAGGGCCACCAATAGCTCTGAGAGAGAATCTCTAGTGTTTTTCGTTCTCCAGAATGTCCAGTGAAACGAGAGAAGTGATACCACGACAAAAGCTTTTTACGCAGAGGTGGTGGCACAAGGGTTTTCCCAAATGGTAGAACATTGGTGGAAGAAGTGGCCAAACTCACAGATTTAGGATCCAATATAGGACGGTCAAAACAATCTTCAACGTCAGCGGAAGCAGCAACCGCTCAAGACAATGCATCAGCTTTTTTATTTTGTGAAGCCGGTTTGAAAGTTATGATTAAATCAAAGCGAGAGAAAAAGTGACCATCTTGCTTGTCGGGGGTTCATACATTGAGCTGACTGTAAATAGAGAAGATTTTTGTGGTCAGTAAAAATAGTCAAGGGGTGACGAGCCCCTTCCAGTAAATATCTCCACTCCTCTAAAGCCACTTTTATGGCCAATAGCTCTTTATCCCCGATAGTATAGTTCTTCTCGGCAGGTAGAAGAGCTCGGGAGTAGAAAGCACAGGGATGGAATTTCCTTTGTTCTGATCTTTGGGATAGAATGGCCCCTAGTCCAATATTAGAAGCATCTACTTCGAGGAAGAATGGAAGGGTCACGTCAGGTTGTCGAAGAACAGGAGCGGTGGAGAACGCCTTCTTAAGGAATTGAAATGCTTGAAGTGCCTCAGCCGACCATTGCTTGGTATTGGCGCCCTTACGGGTCAGAGCCACGATTGGGGAGACAATGGAGGAGAAACCTTGAATGAAGCGTCGATAATAGTTTGCGAATCCTAAGAAGCGTTGAATCGCCCTGAGAGTAGTTGGCTGGGGCCAAAGTAGCACTGCATTGACTTTCTCCGGATCCATCTCTAGACCAACTCCAGAAACAATATATCCCAAGAATGGAATCTGGGATAATTCAAAGGAACATTTTGCTAACTTGCAGAATAGTAAATTTTTTCGAAGTCTAGAAAAGACCTCTGCCACATGCTGTTGATGGGAGGACAGATCTTGCGAGAAAATCAATATGTCGGCCAGATAGACGACGACACAAACATACAACAGATCCCGGAAGATTTAATTCACGAATCCCTGGAAGACAGCTGGGGCGTTACACAACCCAAAAGGCATGACTAGATATTCATAGTGTCCATCCCTGGTGTTAAAAGCTGTCTTCCATTCGTCTCCGGCCTTGATCCGAATTAAGTTGTAGGTGCCACGAAGATCTAGTTTAGTGAATATTTGAGCTCCCTTGATGCGGTCAAACAGTTCGGTAATTAACGGGATTGGGTAGCGATTTTTGATGGTAATGGCGATAAGGCCTCGATAGTCTATACAAGGTCGTAATGACCCATCCTTCTTCTTAACAAAGAAGAACCCCGCTCCAGCGGGAGAGGTGGGCGGCCGAATAAACCCACGATGGAGATTTTCTTTGACATAGTCAGACATCGCCTGAGTCTCTGGTAACGACAGAGGGTATACACGACCCCTAGGAGGGTTCTTGCCAGGTTGTAAGTCTATCGGACAATCCCAAATCTGATGGGGTGGAAGGCGTTCTGACTGGGCTTTATCGAATACATCCTCAAAGGAAGCATACTATGGAGGAAGCCCGGGCGGACAAGGTGCTATAGAAGATTTATTTATTTTTACTGGAACAACTCGAGTCAGACATTTGTGATGACAATTTGAACCCCAGGAAATGACTTGCGGAGTGTTCCAGTTAATCTGAGGAGAATGGAGTTGAAGCCACGGGAAGCCAAGTACAATAGGACTGGTAGTAACGGGAAGGACCAAAAAAGAAATTTGCTCTCGATGTAAAGCTCCGTTTTGAAGAGTCAAAGGAATAATAATTCCATTGATAACTCTTGAGCCATCTATAGCGGTGACAACAATAGCTGTTTTTAAAGGAATCACGGGTAAGGGCCACTGACACACTAGGGAACTTGAAATAAAAACAGAACCAGAGTCCAGAAGTGCTTGAGACGTAAATGACTTGGTAGAAGTGGAAACAGTAACAGCGAAAGAACAAATTTTAGAGTCCATTAGACATGGAGAGGATTCCAGGGACCCTAACCTTACCTCTCCGGAACAGGTTAGGGACTCGCGTTTCCCGACTTTCTGGGACAAGAGTTCAGCATATGAGTAGGGTAAGCGCAATAGATACAGAGTCTATTTTTCACTCGTTGGTCTCTCTCCTCAGAAGTTAGTCTAGAGCGTCCTATCTCCATGGGTTCTACAGGAGGTGGAAGGTGACGAACTCGAGATGTCGGGTGAACGGAGACTTTAGGTGAACTTTCTCTTTCAGAATCTCTTTCTCAAAATCTCATGTCTACTCTGTGGCACAGAGAAATCAAGTCATCCAAGGAAGAGGGTAACTCTTGTGAGGTCAGAGCGTCTTTTATTTTGTCAGCAAGACCCTGCCAGAAGGCAGCTATCAGCGCCTCACTGTTCCATTGTAGTTCAGAGGCAAGTGTACGGAATTGGATTACGTACTGGCCTACTGAACGGGATCCTTGGCGTAGTCGGAGAATACTGGAGGCAGCAGAAATAACACGACCAGGTTCGTCAAAAATTCTGCGGAAAGTTGAAATAAATATGGCACTATCTTCTAATAGAGGGTCATTTCTTTCCCACAGATGGGAGGCCCATGCCAGAGCCTGTCCGTAAAACAAAGAAATTAGATAGACAACTTTAGAGCGATGAGTAGGGAAATTGTGAGGTTGAAGTTCAAAATGAATGGCGCACTGGTTGAGAAAACCCCTACAAGTTTTCGGGGCTCCATCATATTTAGCGGGAGTAGGCTGGTGTAGGGTAGAAGTGGTAGACACGTGGGATGGCACTGGGGGAGAAGAAGACACTGGAGGATCAACAGTAGCTGATACATTTTGCACAGGGTCTCCTCGGGCGGCTAGGGCCTGAAAACATTGGAACAGCTGTTGCTGCCGAACATCTTGTTGTTCAATCCGAGTAACCAGATGATGCAGCATCTCCCTAGCTGTTGGTTCCGATCCTGGGTCTGTCATGGCCTGTTCTTACTGTTACGGACACTAGGAGTTTCTACCCAGGATTCACCAGGTGTGATTATGCTTACCAGAGGGGCGGAGTTTATCACAGCGATCCTCTGGGCAGTATGGTGAATGGTAGGAACAGTACAACAACTTAGGATAAGGAATGTCAATGGAGAGTCAGCGACTTGCAGCTATGCAGCAGGAGAGTCAGCGATTTACAGCTATGCAGCAGGAGAGTCAGCGACTTGCAGCTATGCAGCAGGAGAGTCAGCGACTTGCAACTATAATGCGGAGGTAGGTATAACAACTGATGTGCAGTGAAGACTCGTGCCAGTGCAGGTGGGTAGCGGGGAGAGTCAGTGGTCTGTGGATAGCAAGTTGTACCACTGCTGTGATGGGAAGAGTTGTCCAGGTGCAGGTAGGAGCAGGAGCGTCAGTGGTCTGCGGATAGCAAGTTGCACCACTGCTGTGATGGGAAGAGTTGTCCAGGTGCAGGTAGGAGCGGGAGTGTCAGTGGTCTGCGGATAGCAAGTTGTACCACTGCGGTGATGGGAAGACTTGTCCAGGTGCAGGTAGGTAGCGGGAGCATCAGTGGTCTGCGGATAGCAAGTTGTACCACAGCGGTGATGGGAAGACTTGTCCAGGTGCAGGTAGGTAGCAGAGTAGAGGTAGTCTGTAGCGGCAAGTTTACCACGGATGAGCAGAGAGGAATTGTCCAC
This sequence comes from Mixophyes fleayi, assembly GCF_038048845.1. NCBI lineage: Eukaryota > Metazoa > Chordata > Amphibia > Anura > Limnodynastidae > Mixophyes > Mixophyes fleayi. The sequence continues at coordinate 216,995,021 of NC_134403.1, read as the reverse complement.
AGCAAAACCGATCACACGAGCAGAACACAGGAAACACCTAGGAGTCTCAAGGGAATAAGAACCAAGAACAGGCAACGATACTAAGGACACAGGTGCCTTAAATAGTGAGTGGTGATTGATTCACCAATAGGATTAAAAGCAAGGTTTTAAGTTCAAGAGTCCTGCACATGCGCAATCCAGTCAAGATGGCGGACGGCCGCGGCTTAGGAAAGGCGCCGGTAGGAATGAGAGAGAGCCACGTACCAGACCAGAGGCACTAACCGTCCGGTGAGTGACACAAAGAACAAACAGTTTAATCAGCATTTAATACTATTAATACTTAAATTAATTGATAGTGCCTATGTTTTGTACCTCAGAAGTGAAAGAGTGAAACCTGCATCTGAGCAGGGCTGCCAAGAGGAATTCAGGACCCCGGTACAACAACTTCATGGGGCCCCCTTAGAGGTGCGCATGTTGAAAAATTTTGCAGCGCTACTGCGCGGCGGCCCAAAGATGTGGGTGGGTGTGGTCATATAATTGGGGGCGTGGCTATGCATCATTGGGGCATGGCTGGTGGGAGAAAAGCGCTAGGCCCTGAATTCACCAGATCGTGACATATGTCCAAGCACTCCTGACTTTCAAGACATCTAGCACCACAGTCTAGTACAGAAAGAATGCAGTGTGTACACAGTTTTGGCCTGTACCTTACATTGGGCAGAACACTCACCAAAAATTTACATTGTCCCACTAGAATCACAACATTTCACACACTGTCCTGCTCTCTCCTACCTTCTCACTTTCACCCCATGGGGCCGCAGGTTTCTTTAGTTGCGGCTTGTCTGGGTCCTGGAATGTTGGGCAACCCTATTTGGAAAAAAATGGCTACATTTAGAAAATTACAACCAGCCCCACCGTTAGTATTCCCATTACCACGCAAACAAAATAGCAACCATTAATTAGCCACCATCTATCTCACACACACTACATTGCCAAAAGCTCCCTGTGCCATCACACACACATTACTGTGCCCCTTCATCATCACCACACTATGCCTCCTTATGATTGCACTGCGCCCCCAATGCTGTCTTTGCCCCTTTCTTCATCTGTGCCATGCAGCTTTTGGCCCTCTTTTCTTTACCCCCCTGTGCCATGATGCCTTTGTCCCTCTTTTCTTTATCCCCCTGTGCAATGCTGCCTTTGTCCCTCTTTTCTTTATCTCCCTGTGCCATGCTGCCTTTGTCCCTCTTTTTTTTATTTATCCCCCTGTGCCATGCTGCCTTTGTCCCTCTTTTCTTTATCCCCTTGTGCTATGCGGCTTTGTCCCTCCTTTCTTTAACCCCCTGTGCCATGCTGCTTTTGTCCCTCCTTTCTTTAACTCACTGTGCCTATCTGTGTTTCTCCTCTTTCACTTACCTCTGCATTGCTTTCTTTCATCTTTATTTTCTTTGTTTCTCTCTTCTGTCTTCTTTTGTGCTCGGCTCTTCACTGAATGTCGGGCTTGACGTCATCACGTCACGCCCGACATTCATTGCAAACAAAGAGGGGAAGAGGGACGCCGGCTCCGCCAACCCCCCCCCCTCCACCCTCCCCGGCTGCGGGAAAAAAAAAACCACATTTGAAAAAATAAAGGTTTTAAAAAAAAGTCAGTGAGGTCCCGGGTAATTAGTACCCCCCCTTCCCCTCTGGGCGGCCCTGCATGTGAGCCTTTGACTTGCACATTGTTGGTGATATATACAATGGAAATAACAATGCTTATTAGACAAGTACAGTCAGTATATCTAGCATTGATGAGTGTATTTTGTCCACCATACACTCCATGTCACCTCTAAACTACTGAATTCCAGAACACAAAAATGAAATGTAGCTAAATAGTAAGCAATGATGTCAGTCTCCATGCTGACACTTTCTAAATGAGAAGTTCCCAAACTGGGATCACAGACATTTTTATCAGCATTTTGGTGTTTGTATATAGATTTCTGGTATAATTGAGACCTTTCTGTCAGTCCAGATATTAATATGTCTCTATGTCTCTGGCCCAGCTCCAGGATGGTCAGGATCATGAACCCTTGCACAGTCTGGTTCTGAAGGTTCATGTTACACTGTGTGTGGCCCATGCTTAAGGTCTGCTTTGCACATCATATCTTACCCATTAGATGACTTAACCACAGAAACCACACATCACTAAACTGAAATCAGACAGACCCCGTCTAAAAGCATGTTGCTGTGACATCACTCCAGAAACCCTAGTAAAAGAGACACCAAGGAGTGCTGTAATTATGGAACTCTGAATTGACATTTAATATCTTTATAATGAGCCTTAAAGTGATGACATCTGGATTATTTCAATAGATTTCTTATTGATAATACTTGCATTAGTACATACACAAATCATACGTGAGAAAAGGTAAACAGATAGTGCACTAGCCACAATATGGGTGGGGTAGATGAGAAAGAGAGAGAGAAAGAGAGAGAGAGAGAGAGAGAGAGAGAGAGAGAGAAAGACCACACTATTGTTTAACTGCTAAATAACTATGTATTGGAGCCAATCCCGTAACTAGACATTTTAGTGCCTTGGGCGAGACAGGGCACCGGCGCCCCCCATCTTAGTGGGAGTGACCTTTGTCGAGTGGGTGTGGCCAACCTACTGTGGAGGTGTGGCAAGCACTTTTCCTTCTATGTGTCTCACTGTTATTCCTGAAAAGCTGTAAAGAAGCCCAACGATAATGAAAACACTTGTATATATACACAAAAACTAATAAACCCTGTCTCAGAGTAATTATGTGTTACAAATGAGACTTACCGTCCCTCTCTCATTGATGGGGTGCAAATGAAGAGACTGGTCCATTCACTATGCCCTGAGACAGGTCAGGTGGCGTGTTTCTTCTTCTCTAGTTGTTTTACCTAGTCCTGGTCTGGGGTATAGGGGTAAGCCGCTCTAGAGAGGGGTTCCCCAAAAAATTAAAACAAAAATAATATAGCAATTCCAGACAATGTAGCCTTTTCATATATATATATATATATATATATATATATATATATATATATATATATCACTCTCACAATCCCAAGCAAAATGTACAAACAACATTCTCGGTAGAGTGAAAGGCGATGCATATTGGGAGAGATACAACTGATTTGATGCCGATATCCATATATTTTCCTGCATTTTAAAGATATGCAGTAAAATTGGATATATTTTTTCATGCGTTAATAAGCATCAGGCTCCACTTAAGCAGGTGACCGCGTTCTCATTACAGTGTCTTGGCCCTGTGAAGATGTGTGCTCTCTGATGTCTTGGCAGAAATAAATAAAATAACTCCTTACATTATTTTTAAATGCTGAATTCCATAAATTGCAGAGCTAGAGAGGCGAAAGAAAGAAAGAATTAATAATGCCACTGTATAGGTCATTGGTACGGCCTCATCTAGAATACTGTGTTCAGTTTTGGAGGCCATATCTCTAGAAGGATATAAATACATTAGTGACTGTACAAGGGCAACTAAAATGGTGCATGGCCTACAGCACAAAACTTACCTGGAAAGACCTAAAGATCTTAATATGGATAGTTTGGAGCAGAGAAGGGAAAGGGGGGACATGATAAAAACTTTCATATATATGAAGGGTTATAACAAGGTACAGGAGGGAAACATTCTTCAAAAGAAGAGACGTATTAGGACACGAGGACATGGACTGACACTGGAGGGAAGTAGGTTCAGAGGAAATTTGAGGAAAAACTACTTCACAGAAAGGGCAGTGGATAAGTGGAATAGCCTCCCATCAGAGGTGGTAGAGGCTAATACAGTAGAGCAATTTAAACATGCTTGGGATAGACATAAGAATATCCTTATAAAAAACTAAGGATCAAATAGGGCTTGAGGTTACCATAGGCAGTGGCGCACGCAGGGGGGCTTTCTGGTTCTCCAGAAACCCCTTCCCCTCCGCGAACCAACGGAACTGTACAGCAGCCGCGGCGCTGTCAAAGAAGCGTCCGCGGCAGTGCTGTATTGTAGTATAATACAGCACTGCCACGGATGCTGCTTGACAGCGCCGCGGCTGCTGTAAAATTCAGACTTGCCGAAATGGAGCTGCTGCGCATGCGTGCTGCGCCGGGGATCTGTAGTCTGCAGTCACAGAACCAGGGCACAGAGGCAAGTAGCAGACAGAGGGAGGGTAGCAGAGGCTTACACACACACAGAGGGAGGGTGGCAGAGGTTGACACACACACAGAGGGAGGGTGGCGGAGGCTAACACCTGACACACACATACAGAGGGAGGGTGGCAGAGGCTGACACACACAGAGAAGCAGGGGGCAGAGGCCGACACACACACACACAGATACACACACACACACACACACACAGAGGGATGGGGGCAGAGGCTAAAACACACACGCAGAGGGAGTGGGGCAGAGGCTAAAACTAGAGATGGTCACTGACCCCCGTGTTTTGGTTTTGTATTCGGTTTTGGATCTGGATTACCGGCGTGTTTTGGTTTTGGTTTTGCAAAACCACCATTGCGTGTTTTGGTTTTGGTCTTGTTTTGTTTTGTTTTGCTATTTTGTTGGAAAATCAATGTTTTTGGGCCTAAAATAACCCAATTTAGTGCTCCACCTGTTTCATAGATAAGTAATTGTAAAGCTAATAAATTATTAAAAAAACAGTTTAATTCCTGGTAGGTAGGCCTTCATTTATTCTACACACAAAACAGATTGTCTTCCTCTCCATCTATGCATATTGGCAATGCAGCCATCGTCTTTGGATGTATATTACACCCTACACTTATAGTTAAATATGTAAAGAAATGGAAAAAGGCAGTTTGCTTTCTGTCTCTATAGGCCCCCCTACACTTGTTGAAAAAAAACAAAAAATTCAGCCGTTATAGACTGTACAATATTAATTGAAATGGACAAAGCCAGTTTGGTTTCTGGCTCTCTAGGCCCCCCTCCACTTGTCGAAAATACCAAAAAATTCAGCCGTTATAGACTGTACAATATTAATTTAAATGGACAAAGCCAGTTTGGTTTCTGGCTCTTTAGGCCCCCCTCCACTTGTCGAAAATACAAAAAAATTCAACAGTTATAGACTGTACAATATTAAGAGAAGAGAACAAAGCCAGTTTGGGGTCACATGTGTCTATGACACCCTACCCTTAAGGAGAAATTGCCCAAACAGCAGCCTTTCAAGACGGTACGTGATATGGAAATGCCACAAGTCCCTTTCCTCTTTGGGGGTAGATTGCATCCTAGACTTTCATAGAAAGTTTTAAAAAGATGTTATCGTCATCATTTTCAGCTTCATCCTCACCCTCATCAGTGTGTACGTCATCATCACAGACTATCAATTCATCGCCGCTTGAATCCGCCATTAGAGAACAGTCAGTGCTTGGATGTCTTGGATGGTGAAGGCCTTCCTAGTGGAAGATGTAGTTCATTTTTATAAACATCATTTTCTCCACATTTTTGGGAAGTAAACTTCTACGGCGATCACTGACTAAGTTCCCTGCTGTGCTGAACACTCGTTCAGAGTACACACTGGAGGGTGGGCAGCTTAGGTATTGCAAAGCAAGTTTGTACATGGGTTTCCAAATTGCCTGCTTTTCTTCCCAGCAAGGAAAGGGACTGTCTGACATTTCAATATCAACTACCTCTTGAAAGTAATCCTCCACCATCCTTTACATGTTTATACTCGTATTGGATGGAGTTATGGGCAAAGTGACACATTGTTTTGAAAAATCCTTCAAACCAGCCCAGATGTTAAATTGTTCTGGTCTGCCCCCTGTGTCTTCCCTGCTTCTTTTTTGGAAATTTAATTTTTTACGAGCAGCAGCAGCTTGAGAAAGTGAAGGAGGACACGTCGTCAAGCCGAGGCCCAGTTCAGCGGCCAACTTGCTGAGCAATAGCTCCTCGCAAAAGTTCACATCTCGCTCATTTACAATTAAAGACTCATTGTAGGTCTTAAACCTTGGATCAAGCACAGTGGCCAAAACGTACTGATCCGAGTTCAAGATCTTAATAACTTGAGGATCACTGTGAAGCGAATTAAGTAATTGATCGACAAGGCCAACATACTTTGCTGAATTGCTTGCTTTCAGCTCCTCCTTCGTTTTCTTAAGCTGCTTTTCCAATAGTCTAATTAAAGGAATGACTTGGCTCAAACTAGCAGAGTCTGCACTCACCTCACACGTCACAACTTCAAATGGTTTCAGCACCTTGCACAGCACTGAAAGGATTCCCCACTGTGCAAGAGTGAAATACATCCTCCCTCCTTTCCCAATGTCATGGCTTGTGCAATATGCTTGGATGGCTTTGCGCTGTTCCTCCATCCTCTGAAGCATGTACAGGGTGGAATTCCACCTAGTTACCACCTCTTGCTTAAGTTGGTGGCAGAGCAAGTTAAACTGCTCTTGGAGCTGCTGTAATCTCCTACATGCTGTGGCTGAATGCCTGAAATGGCCTGAAATTTTAGGGGCCACCGAAAGCATCTCCTGCACCTCACGGTTATTTTGTAGGAAGCTCTGCACCACCAAGTTGATGGTGTGAGCAAAACAGGGAATGTGTTGCAAATCACCCAGCTGTAATGCTCGCACTATATTGTTGGCGTTATCAGAAATGACATACCCTGGGGAGAGTCCAAGTGCTATAAGCCATTTATCAATCACATCTCTCAGTTTGCGTAACAAATTGTCAGCTGTATGCCTGTTAGTATACAAAGAGTGGCCTGCCTGTGACAAATGTTACGTAGTGGTGTAAATGCTGCTGCTGTTCCTGCTGGTGAAGGTGAATGACCAACCCAGTGGGCTGTCACAGTCATATAGTCTTTGGTTTGGCCACTTCCGCTTGTCCACATATCTGTGGTTAAGTGGACAGTGGGCAGAATGGCATTTTTCAGCGCAATCTCTACATTTTTACACAGTTTTTGGTATAGTTGTGGAATTGCTTTACGGGAAAAATGGTGTTGCGATGGAATTCTGTAGCGCGGACACAAAACCTCAATTAACTGTGAAAAACCAGCTGCGTCTATTGTGGAGATTGGACGCAGATCTAACACTAACATTGCAGCCATGGCGTCTGTGATTCGCTTGGCGACTGGGTGACTGCTGTCATATTTGCTTCCCCTAGCAAATGATTGTTTCACAGTTAATTGCTGAAATGTAGGACTGCTCATTTTCTTGACCTGCCTCTGGGCTGACGATTCACCCCCAGCAGCAGCAACAGCAGCAGCCGCAGTGGGACTAACGCTTTCTTCAGAGGAATCAATAATAGTGCAGGAGTCATCCAACCTTAATAAGTGGGATGCCGGGCTAACTCCAAACGCTACTGAGGATATTGATGAGGATGATGTGGTGGGTGTATTTTGTAGCCGTCGGGATGTCGGTGAGCAGAGGGTCTTAGCTGATGATGGAGTGCTTTTAATTTTTTGGGAAGAACTTTCAGCTTTTCCCAACACTTTGCCATGAACTCTCGTTAAATGGCGAAACATAGACGAGGTTCCAAGATGGTTAAGATCCCTACCTCGACTGACCGTGGCTTGACATACACTACAAATGGCTATACAATTGTTGTCTGGATTTGGGTAGAAATAATTCCACACATAAGAAGTGGATTTTTTTGTTTTATGGCCAGGCATGACAATGGCCTTTTTCTTGTCACGTGCCAGAACTGCTGCCACTGGTGCAGGACTTACACAAACAACCTCATCCTCATCAATATCCTCATTAGCGCCCTCGTCGCCTACACAAATCTCCCCCTCATCCTCTTCTAATTCCAAAGTGGCATCCTCAATTTGTGTATCACCGGCTACACTCGGGCTATTATGGCACACATCAGCAGAATGCTCACGATTAGACATCCCACTGTTGGATGGACTCTCCACAGGGATTGGTGTCATTTGTGAATCAGAGCAAACATTATCCTCTAATGCCTTACTGTTATCTTGCAGCTCGGCTTTGACGCGTAACAATAGTTGTGCACCAATTGTAGGCTTGGTAACTTTTTTGGGATCTGCCACTAATAGCCAAAGGTGAAGGCCTCATTCTCTCTTTGCCACTGCATGTGTAGAATGGCATGTTGGCAATTTTTTTTTTATCGCCACTTAACTTTTGCACACACAGTAAAAAAAAATTTTGTTTTTGTTTTTTGGACTGATTTCGAAATACTGTGTAGTTTGACATCGCCTTGCCCAGATAACGTACTGGGAACACTAACATCAGGACTGGTGACAGAACCTGGTTGCTCATTCTGCTCATATGTGGACTGCTTTGAATCCATTCTCAGCCCAAAGCACTTGTAGTGCTAAAAATTATTTAGATAGAAATTTTGACAGCCAGAAATATTTATGCACAATTTTGGGGGACACCCCAAAAGCACTGGGGAGTGCTAAAAATTATTTGGTAGATACTGCTGACAGATAGTAATTCTGACAGCCAGAAATATTTAGGCAAAATAATGGGGGACACACAAAAAGCACTTTGAGTGCCAAATATTGAAAAAAAACAAAAACCCCTCTATCCTCCTCTCTTCTCTAGCGATTTTTGATAGCACAATTGGAATCAGAATATTGCATTCTCTGTCCCTGCTCTAATCAGCCTGTGACTACACCCTGCTCTCTCCCTCTGTCAAATGGCGATGGATTGCTGTGGAGGCGTGTATTTATAATCTTCAACTATCGCGAGAACCAAGCCCTGAGATCCGATGACGTCACAATGACATTCGGCCTCGATTTGGATTCCGAGCGGGCGGGAGAGCTACTCGGCTCGTTATTCGGATACCCAAAGTTCGGGTGGGTTCGGTTCTCGGGGAACCGAGCCCGCCCATCTCTAGCTACTAAAACACACACGCAGAGGGAGGGGGACAGAGGCTGACACACACACAGAGGGAGGGGGGCAGAGGCTGACACACACACACAGAGGGAGGGGGCAGAGGCTGACAGACACACATACACAGGAGGAGGAGGACAGAGAAGGAAAGAAGGGGAGACAAAAGTTGTCATACTCATAGGAATTTGTTGAAAAGGGTGATGCTCCGCCCACTTTCTGACAAGCGCTGTCCCTCCGAAGTCCGTGAAATGGGAGGTATGATAACACTGCCTGTCACACACAGAGATGGGGGCGTGATTGAGGGGAGAGAGACTGTCCGAGGGGAGCAGAGTGAGCAAGCCTCACATACTGAGGGCTAGATTTACTAAGCTGCGGGTTTGAAAAAGTGGGGATGTTGCCTATAGCAACCAATCAGATTCTAGCTTTGATTTTGTAGAAGGTACTAAATAAATGAAAGCTAGAATCTGATTGGTTGCTATAGGCAACATCCCCACTCCTTCAAACCAGCAGTTTAGTAAATCTAGCCCTGAGAGTCTTCGATGACCAGCCTTAATAGAGCATGGGCTCGCCGGCATTCTGCAGCCTGCAGATTAGCTGCGGTGCTCTGCTCTGTAAATAGCATTTAGGGTGACATATAGGACATAGAAAGCAGCAGCACCCTGTCATTATTGTAAAGCAGTTCTGTAGAGAATAGTCAGCTTCAATAGTTTGCTGATCAATTGCTGTTAATGTCTATGTTAAATATACTTTACATACACTAGTGGCTTCTGGTTGTTGTTAATTCACTACATTGCATATATAATATATAATAGTACTAGACAGAATACAGACTAAGTTAGATATATTTCATTCTGAACTAACTAGTATATATTTATTTCTTTGAGAAAAACAGTGCTAATCCCAAAAAAACAGATTTCTTTCTTTTAAACTTGAAAGTTTTGCTAGTGAAAGTATTCTTGTGTTGGTCAGTGACAGCTGAACTAATTTAGAAAAAAGTTGGGTGTTTGTGTATGAGATTCAGCAACAGTTGCACACTCCAAAAAACATTATATATTCTAATCTTTTCAATTTTTCAATACTTTTATATTTTGAAAGGGTCATTCAGTGAAATCTATATTTAAAGAAGGCTGTTAGTCAGGGTCAGCACGCAGCTAGACCTCCCTCAAAAAGGCTTTATATTGTAATATTTTCTATTTCTCAATATATTTATATTTTGGAAAGGTCATTCAGTGAAATCTATTTTTAAAAAAGGGAGTTTTTGTTAGAGGTTTTTCTCTGGGCATTTTCAACATTCAGTGACCGTATGTAGAACATTGCAGCAGCTGCAAAAAAATGTCATCTGCCATGCCACCAACAGAAGCAAGTCCATTAGATAAATTAAAAAAAACAAAATTAGTGTAAGGTGCAAGAGCTAAAAATGTTGAAATACTATGCACACACTACATTTGAAACTTGACACAGACATTATGGAGAGTGAAGAGGCAGTAACAATTGCCATTAGATGGACAGAGGTAGCAGTAGATATTTAAACAAGTAGATACCCAATTGTAAATTGTAAATTTGCTTCTTCAATATAAATAAATGAGGTTGCTGACATATAAATGTGCCCTGTATCCCTACTACAACAATTGAAAGATTAGTCTCACAATACATTGCCAGAGCATTCATCGTTTGCCAAGAGCATGGCTTTCAATACCTTGTTGCTATATAAATAAATGAAAATGCTGAGAGACAAAGGTGTCCTGCACCCATAGTACAACAATTCAATGATTAGCCACACAATACCCTGCCAGAGTATTCATCTGTTGCCAAGAGCATGGCTTTCATTACCTTGTATTATTTTTATACTCTGTGCTATAATGCTGCCCTTCTGAATGAAACCAGGGGACTCATGTATATTTATGGGGAGGGAGGGATGAAAAATCATTCCCCTGGGGTAAGCTTTGTCCAACCGCGGAGTAAACGGGACTGCCCAAGACTTGCAGCAGAGGTGGTCCCCAACACCCATGTATATAAATATGGAATGTATATAAATTATATTTATATGTTCTATTAGTGACGTGTAAGAAATATGTAAAAGAGACAGTTCACATAGGCCAATAGTTGTCCTTTCCACACTTGCAAGTATGTATAATACTTACATTGATGCAGATTTGGTTGCCTAAAACATATCTTGACAATACATTTGAAAGTCCACATTCAGAGAAATTAACAGGACAGATTTTGGATCTGGCAAAGAATACATGTAAAGATGGAGATGTGATGGGTGAATGATTTATGCTATGTGATGGAGTTAGAGAACCCTAAAGTCTGGTTAATCATTTTTAGAATTGAATAGGAGAAAGCAAATGTACCGGTGGCAGATTACAAAATCCTTTCTCAAGAAAACAGTGGACAACTATGGACAGCGGCATTATTAGACATTTAAAAGATTAAGAGAGGGTACAATGGTGCAAGTAAAGATGGCATTGTCCTTGGAGTGAGGTACATCTGTGCCGTAATGCTGGTCTTCTGAATTAAAATAAAGAACTTGGGACTAGGAGGGAGGAAAAATCATTGCCCCGGGTGAGCTTCATCCAACCCCAGAGTAACGGGGATTGCCCGAGACTTGCAGTAGAGGCAGAAGGGGTGTGCTCACAATGATGCCAGGACAACAGGGAAGCCTCAGACTGCTGCTGCATCCTGGATATTGACAGGCAGCCGAGCGCGTGGTTGTAATTAAATTAACAGGCAGAGGTCATTGGATGGACAGTGGTATGAATGAATAGAGTACACAATTTTGGAAAGCACATAGACGTAGTTGCCCTGCACCCATACTACAAAAATTGAAAGATTAGGCCAAAGCATTCACCGTCAAAGCATTCACCGGTAGCCAAGAGCAATGCTTTCCTACCTTGTTTTCCTTATATCATCATCGGCTATTTATATAGCACCACTAATTCCAAAGCGCTGTACAGAGAACTCACTCACATCAGTCCCTGAAATAGAGGCGCCTACGGCAGTGGTTCTCAAACTTTTTCAGTTCGCGGCACCCTTAGAGTTTCAAAATTTTTTCAAGGCACCCCTCCAAAATAATTACTGAGCAGTCCTGTTTTAGAAGTAGTTGGGTCAAAAAATTGTAATAAGTATTTAGGTCACCACAGAAAAACTTATTTAGTTGTATGCAAAAATGCCCCTCTGCATCCAGACACTCTGCCCCCTCTGCATCCAAGCACACTGCCCCCTCTGCATCCAGCCACACTGCCCCCTCTGCATCCAGGCACACTGCCCTCTCTCACATTGCCCCCTCTGCTCTCTGTCACGCTGTCCCCTCCTCTGCCATCTGTCACGCTGTTCCCTCCTCTGCCCTCTTTCACATTGTCCCCCTCCTCTGCCCTCTCTCACGCTGTCCCCCTCCTCTGCCCTCTGTCCCCCTCCTCTGCTCTCTGTCCCCCTCCTCTGCAATCTGTCCCCCTACTCTGCTCTCTGTCCCCCTCCTCTGCCATCTGTCCCCCTCCTCTGCTCTCTGTCCCCTTCCTCTGCCATCTGTCCCCATCCTCTGCCATCTGCCCCCTATACCCCTCCTCTGCTCTCTGTCCCCCTCCTCTGCCATCTGTCCCCCTCCTCTGCTCTCTGTCCCCCTCCTTTGCCATCTGTCCCCCTCCTCTGCCCTCCTCCTCTGCTCTCTGTCCCCCTCCTCTGCTCTCTGTCCCCCTTCTCTGCCCTCCGTCCCCCTCCTCTGCCCTCTGTCCCCCTCCTCTGCCCTCTGTCCCCCTCCTCTGCCATCTGTCCCCATCCTCTGCCCTCTCTCCTCCTCCTCTGCTCTCTGTCCCCCTCCTCTGCCCTCTCCTCTGCTCTCTGTTACCCTCCTCTGCCCTCTGTCCTCCTCCTCTGCCATCTGTCCCCCTCCCTCTGCTCTCTGTCCCCCTCCTCTGCTACGATCCCTCTCACTCTCTGCTCTCTGTCACGCTGTCCCCTCCTCTGCCCTCTGTCACGCTGTTCCCTCCTCTGCCCTCTGTCACGCTGTCCCCCTCCTCTGCCCTCTCTCATGCTGCCCCCCTCCTCTGCCCTCTCACGCTGTCCCCCTCCTCTGCCCTCTCTCACGTTGTCCCCCTCCTCTGCCCTCTCTCACGCTGTCCCCCTCCTCTGCCCTCGGTCCCCCTCCTCTGCTCTCTGTCCCCCTCCTCTGCCATCTGTCCCCCTACTCTGCTCTCTGTCCCCCTCCTCTGCCATCTGTCCCCCTCCTCTGCTCTCTGTCCCCCTCCTCTGCCATCTGTCCCCCTCCTCTGCCATCTGCCCCCCTCCCCCTCCTCTGCTCTCTGTCCCCCTCCTCTGCCATCTGTCCCCCTCCTCTGCTCTCTGTCCCCCTCCTTTGCCATCTGTCCCTCTCCTCTGCCCTCCTCCTCTGCTCTCTGTCCCCCTCCTCTTCTCTCTGTCCCTCTTCTCTGCCCTCCGTCCCCCTCCTCTGCCCTCCGTCCCCCTCCTCTGCCCTCTGTCCCCCTCCTCTGCCCTCTCTCCTCCTCCTCTGCCTTTCTGAATTAAACTAGGGAACTCGTAAACATTTATGTGGAAGGGGAGAAACATCATTGCCCCGGGATAAGCTTCATCCAACCCTAGGGTAACGGGGATATTTCACACTGCCGCTGCCGGCTAGTGACAGGCAGTTGGGACGCGCCGCTGTAATTAAATTATTGCTGCCTCTTAAGTGGATGTGGGGGACATGCTCTTGGCCCCATTTCTCCTATCTCTGTGCTACATATTCCTGTTCATAAACTTTTACTACATTGAGTTAAGTTGTGGGGGCATCGGAGTACATGTGAGTGCGTCCAACTCTATGGGAAAGGTGGCTGCTATAGGTGAAGACCTCTCCTGCTAGTTCTAATGCTTATGACAGTTACTAGGAAGCTGTAACACCATCAAGGATTATATCCTGGGACCAGTGGGGTAATAGAAATCTGACCTTCCAGTGTTTGGTTTTGCTATTAGTTGTTAGCTGACACGCATTGCTCTCTACATCACCATTTTTGTTTAAATAAAAATTGTGACCTTTTGCCAAATTTGCATTGCTCTCCCTGTGGTTATTTACTCAATTACAGTGATAGTAAGTCTGAACATGCCAAGAAGGTTTGGATGCAATGAAAGGGAAATATGACTATTTATTTACTTTTTATTGAATCAGAGAAAGAAAATGCAATGATGGCAAAGTTTCAAAATCCTTCATTAAGACAGCTCGTCAACATTGGTGAAAATTGGGACTGTTGTGAAGGGATCAGTAGACTGGAAATGACTGGAAATGAATGAGAATGCTATAAATAGTAATATTAGCAAAAACAGCTCAAAATGACTTTATTTCACTTATTTTTCACAATTTTAAACTAAATCCAGATTCAAAACCAAAACTTAAACCTTTTGTGATAGTTCGACAAAACTGGTAGCTGGTTCTAGTGGACGTAGAAGATGAATATTCATCTTCAACAACCCAACAATGACAACGCTTATGTGGATAATAACCTGGCTCTCACCCAGGATCTGGGAGACTGCAGGTTAAAGAGCAACTACCAAGACTTCCATCATAGAACTCACTAGGAGAACTGCACACAGGCTATATGTAGAATTCTCCCAGATCCAACCCACTACAGCACAGAACTGGATAATAAGACATAATTACAGACCTATCAAGTAATATGGTCCAACAGTGAACTACAGGGTATCATGGTATATCATGCAGAAACTTCAGTCATTGTTTTTTTTTTTATTTTAGACTGGCACATCAATTGATCAAGTTGAGTCTTCTGGGTCACTAATGTCCCCTCTCCTATCTCTGCATCACACAGTCTCCTAATAATTACAAACAGAAGTTGGCATAGAAGACAGACGTGGAGGAGCAGAGGATAGTGAGGGTGTATGGTCAGTGTAGGGGGTGACATAATGCTATGTCATGTAACCCCATAGTGGATACGTTCCAGGGGTGTAATATGGAAACTGTAGATCCACTTATGTTCATCTTCAATGCCTCCACCAATATCTTCTCTGCAACAACTTTCACTAGCCTGTGTGCTTACCTCAAATCATGTTTCAGTTTTTCAATGTTTTCCAAGTAGGTTTAACCCAGATATAGGGAGTAGGTGGCCCTAGGGCCTTACGCAGCCTTAAGAACCTTTACTTGCAGCCTCCAGCTCGTTCCTGCTTTATTGTCAGATTTATTTTTATAGCTTGTGACACTTGTTTAAAATGCCTGCTGATTTGTTATTACAGATAGGTGTCCCTTTGATTAAATGTATTCTTTTAATTTATTACTGAGATTAAGAGTAATGTTCTGCCCCTTTAAAGGTCAGAGGACTGCACCATGCTGCACCTAAAGTGTCGCAACATTACCCCCTCCTCACAACTCTCCCCCCTGTGACATTTTTACTCATGAGTTGGTCCCATGCAGTCTCCTCTTATAATTTGGCACCCAATGTTTGGCGTATGACAACCCTAGGGAACAATCCTTCTTTCTCCCCTGGACTTCATCCAGCCCAATTCCCTCACTGGATGCATCATGAGATTAAATTTCTCAATGATCTAGCCCCTCTCCAACTTTTCCCTTTGTTTGTCGATATACAAATGGGTTTTCACATCCCATCAACTTGCTTCTTTCAGTATCTTCAACTTCGCCTCCTATATGACCCCGTCCCTTGCACAGTTATTGATATCTGTCTTCTCCGTGGGTGTCTTTTTGTTCTCTCCATTACTCCTCAAGAGGAATCATATATGCCTTCTATCACCTCATTCTGAAACATCAACGCCCCCCAGGACTCCCACAAACTTAAATGGGAGGAGGACAAGGTGTAGGCACTTATCCCCGAGTACTGGAATAAAATTTGCTTAAACCTATCAAGACTTCGATGTGTGTAAAAATTAGCGAAAAATTCTTGTAAGATCTTTTATCAATAGTACTTAGTTCACATCATATACCTGGGTGTCTCCCAACTGTGTTGGTGTCTGTGCGAACATGTGGGTACCCTGTCCCACATCTGGTGGCACTGTCCAAACCTACTTTTTTTCTGGGAATCTATCCACCACTTAATTTTCAATATCACTCAGATCTCTCTAACTCCCTCCCTCGCTTACTCTCTATTCATTCTTTACTTCCTCGCTCGATTACCAATGTCCCGAAACACACCCAGACAATCATTACACACATTCTTAGTGCCATAAGGTACCAAATTGCTCTTGTCTGGAAAAACCCAGATCCACCCCTATGGGGCAACGAGGTATTAATATCACCTCAACCTGTCTGCACCTCATTTCTCACAAAACTGCAGACTATAAAAACATAATTTTTCTAGCCCTCTGGTTCCCCATATGTGTCAGTCATATTTAAGCCTGTATATGTTCTATTTTGAAAGTAGTTAAAATGTCTGCCAGCATGTTTTGTTATCTTGCAGACTAGTCCATTGTTTCAGCCCAGGCAAAAGGATTATTGTCCACCAGTCCTGTATGAATGTATATCACACCAGGGGGTCTCTTGTCTTTGTTTAGCTGTGGGTCTGTGTGTGCTAGTATAGGGAAAAGGCCCACAGACAGAGCTCTATGGTTAATTACAGAGTACTGCATTGTGTATTTAAATGTAAATGTGTCTTTATTGTGATCTCTCCTGTTTAAACATACTCTGCTGTATAGCCTCAGAACAATTCCTGTCCCTATTCAAATCAGGAGTGACTCACCTGCTATCCCTTTGTCTGTATGTTTACCTGTGAAAAGGTAAACACAGAAAAGGACCAACTAGGCAGGTCCTTAAACTCCTAAGGAGATAATTTTTGCCTTTAAAAACCAGCTCCAGAGAACAGCAAATTGGAATTCACTACCAAGTGATAGCTGAAGTCAGGCTGGCGCTGAGATATAGATCTCTGCCACTGACAGGAAAGGGACAATTGGTCCCTGGAGTACTGCCATTGTCATGATCTACCTCTTCAGGTCTTGGGGAGCTGTGTGTCCGCTGAAACCGGAGTGACAGTGACTCAGGGTCGTTACCTTTGCTAGTAACCTTAAAGGAGAGAGGGGGAGAAGCTTGTATTGATAGACAGCAGTCCCTGAAAGTGAAAAGGCTACTGGTGATGTCTTTTCATTATACCCTGTATGTTGTCTCTGCTAGACTGTAGTGTTTCAAGTTATTATTTAAATATGTTTATTGCTGTATGGTGTTACCATTTTGTTAAATAAACTTATTTGTTTTATTTCGGATATATGCCTGGATGATTTTGAACCTAACTGGGTAGGCCAGTTGTGGGGTGCAGAAGGTTACGTTAAACCCGGTACCCTCAAATGCCCCCTCTCCCATCAATCATTAATTGTATATGGCAGGTTTACCACATGAAATATATTACCGGCATTCTCTGCCATACCACTGTCCAATTTAATAGTGTCTGAAGTCCCTGGACTGAGTATTACAGGTCCTCTCCCCCTAGCATTCTAAGGCCTTTGGTCTTTTACTATTTCTGTTGGTCATATTCTCCTCTTCAGCTTGTTTATTCTCCTTCTCTCTCTCCCTTGACTAGTGAATCTCCCTCCCTTCCTTTCCCCACTTACTCCCCCCTTTCTCTGTCTCTACACTTAATTTAACCTGATACTAAATGATACTAAATGTTTTTAGCTGTATTTTATATGTGCTGTTATGTAACTTTCCCTCCCTCTGTTTTTCACATGAAAAAAACAATAAAATCTTTATTAAAAAAATAAATAAAAAAAAACCGATTGGAATATACGAAATGAAGGCAGTCCTAATGTTCCTTTACAGTCATAACTTACTTAAGACAAAACTGAGACTTCAAAAAGAAGTATATTAGGAGAAAAATTATAACGCACCACTTAGTGAAGTGAATGGTCCAAAATTAACTGTATGCAATGACCTTTTTACTTTTCAGTATGCACATTTCCACTACACCACTGTAATACTACAAAGGGGTACACAAAGAGTATGCACCAGTGGTGTAACACTCAATTGCCAGACTCCCTAGCAACATTTTGGGAATGAGGTGTTGTTGATGCTAGTCTGTTCTCTCCTGGTGCCTCATCCTTGTCTATTGAGCCAGCGCATGAGCAGTGCAGGCCTTTATGGGCTTTCACTTCTGGAACTCTACATGTGTTGCCTCACCCAATGCTGAGAAGAGCAGACCTGGGCTCCTCTCACTGATAGGACTGCTCTGACGATAGTTCCCCTACTAGCCTGCACTGAGGCACTTTCACAAGTGGAATGGCATTTACCTTTGTAGACACAAATTCATAAAACCATGTGTTGACTATCTCCAATTTTTTATGGTTCATAAATGGCTTAATTATTTCCTCAAATCTTGGCTAAGAAACCAGTACTTAAATTCCCACTCATTCTAACTAGAGATGGGCGGGCTCGGTTCCCCGAGATCCGAATCCATCCAAATTTCGCCTATCCGAGTACCGAGCCGAGCAGGCTCAGTACTCTCCCGCCCATTCGGATTTGAAATCGAGGCAAAACGTCATCGTGACGTATTCGTATTTCTGAGCTCGGTTCTCGCGAGATTTGAAAAGCATAAATACCAGCCTCCACAGCAATCCATCGCCATTTGACAGAGGGAGAAAGCAGGGTTAGGTCACAGGCTATATGAGCGCAGGGACAGAGCAATAATTGGACACATTATTGTTTCTATTCTATACAATTCTAATATTAATACCAATTGTTACAGCAGTAAGAGGAGGATAGAGGAGGGTTTTTGTTCAATTTCTGGCACTCCAAATGCTTTTGGGGTGTCCCATATTCCCCATTGTTTTGCAGTAATTTTTCTGGCTGTCAAAAGTCATATTTGTCAGCAGTATCTAAAACAATATTTTGCACTACAAGTGCTTTTGGGGTGTCCCATATTCCCCAGTGTTTTACAGTAATTTTTCTGGCTGTCAAAAGTCATATTTGTCAGCAGTATCTATCTAATACAATTTTGGCACTACAAGTGCTTTGGCCTCATTAAAATGGATTCAAAGCAGTCCACATATGAGCAGAATCAGCAACCCGATTCTGTCACCAGTCCTGATGGTAGTGTTCCCAGTACGTCATCTGGGAAAGGCGATGTCAAAGTGCTTAGTCTTTTTAAATCAGGGACAAAAAACACACACCCAAATTTTTTTTACAGCGTTGAAGCGAAAAAGAAGTGTAACTGAGGAAAAGTTAAGTGCCGATAAAAAAAAAATTGCCAACATGTCATTCTACACACGCAGTGGCAAAGAAAGAATGAGGCCTTCGCCTTCCTCTATTAGTGGCAAATCCAAAAAATGTTACTGAGCCTTCTTATTGTACGGTCACTCGTGACCAAGCAAGACCAAGTAATTTGCAGTCTAAAAGTAGTGCACAACCACTGTTACGCGTCAAAGCCGAGCTGCAAAAAAACAGTAAGGCATTAGAGGATAATGTATGCTGTGAATCAGAAATGACAACAATCCCTGTGGAGAGTCCATCCAGCAGTGGGATATCTAATCATGAGCATTCTGTTAGTGTACCCATAAAGAAGGGCCCTTTCAGCAGTTCTGCTGATGTGTGCCTGAACAGCCCGAGTGTAGCCGGTGATACACAAATTGAGGATGCCACTTTAGAATTAGAAGAGGATGAGGGGGAGATTTGTGTAGGCGATGAGGGCGCTAATGAGGATGTTGATGAGGATGAGGTTGTTTGTGTAAGTCCTGCACCAGTGGCAGCAGTTCTGGCACGTGACAAGAAATAGGCCATTGTCATGCCTTGCCATAAAACAAAAAAATCCACTTCTTATGTGTGGAATTATTTCTACCCCAATCCAGACAACAATTGTATAGCCTTTTGTAGTGTATGTCAAGCCACGGTCAGTCGAGGGAGGGACCTTAACCATCTTGGAACCTCGTCTATGTTACACCATTTGACGAGAGTTCATGGCAAAGTGTTGTGAAAAGCTGAAAGTTCTTCCCAAAAAATTACAAGCACTCCATCATCAGCTAGGACCCTCTGGTCACCGACATCCCGACGGCTACAAAATATACCCACCACACCATCCTCATCAATATCCTCAGTAGCGCTCGGATGACTCCTGCACTATTATTGATTCCCCTGAAGAAAGCGTTAGTCCCACTGTGGCTGCTGTTGCTGCTGCTGGGGGTGAATCGTCAGCCCAGAGGAAGGCCAAGAAACAGAGCAGTCATACATTTCAACAATTAACTGTGAAACAATCATTTGCTAGGGGAAGCAAATATGACAGCAGTCACCCAGTCGCCAAGCGAATCACAGACACCATGGCTGCCATGTTAGTGTTAGATCTGCGTCCAATATCCACAATAAGCGCAGCTGGTTTTTCACAGTTAATTGAGGTTTTGTGTAGAGATGAGCGCACTCGGATTTCCTGAATCCGAGCCCACCCGAACGTTGCCGATCCGAATCGGATCCGAGACAGATCCAGGTATTGGCGCCAAATGAAAAATTGAAACCGAGGCTCGGAGTCATAATCCCGCTGTTGGATCTCGCGATACTCGGAACCTATAAATTCCCCGCTAGTCGCCGCCATCTTCACTCGGGCATTGATCAGGGTAGAGGGAGGGTGTGTTAGGTGGTCCTCTGTTCTGGTAGATCTCATGCTGTGCTGTTTAGTTCTGTGCTGTGCTGTGCTGTGCTGTGCTGTGTTCTGCAGTATCAGTCCAGTGGTGCTGTGTGCTGTGCTCTGTCAATTTTGAGTTCAGTGGTGCTGCTGGGTCCTGTGTGCTCTGTCCTGTTCAGTTCAGTCCAGTGGTCCTGTGTCCCGTGCTCTGTGCTTCTAAGGGCATAGTTATTTTCCCAATATTCCCAAGTGTTTAAAAAATTTACAAAAAGTTAATAAAAAAAATATACAAATAACTAATAAAAAAATTTTTATTTACAACAAAATTTGCCAAACCAATCCGGCAGTATAAGCCCATTGGTACTGCAATATTACCAAGTTCACACATTCAGCAGTAAAAGGCCAGTGGGACTGCTGCAATATTACAAAGTTCACACATTCTGCAGTATCAGTCCAGTGGTGCTGTGTGCTGTGCTCTGTCAATTTTGAGTTCAGTGGTGCTGCTGGGTCCTGTGTGCTGTGTCCTGTTCAGTCCAGTGGTCCTGTGTCCTGTGCTCTGTGCTTCTAAGGGCATAGTTATTTCTCCAATATTCCCAAGTGTTTAAAAAATGTACAAAAAGTTAATAAAAAAAAATATACAAAAAACTAATTTTTTTTATTTTTATTTACAACAAAATTTGCCAAACCAATCCTGCAGTATAAGCCCATTGGTACTGCAATATTACCAAGTTCACACATTCAGCAGTAAAAGGCCAGTGGGACTGCTGCAATATTACAAAGTTCACACATTCTGCAGTATCAGTCCAGTGGTGCTGTGTGCTGTGCTCTGTCAATTTGCAAAACCAATCCAGCAGTCCAGTATAAGTCCATTGGTACTGCAATATTACCAAGTTCACACATTCTGCAGTATCTTGTGCTACATATAATGGAGAGCAAAAATTTGGAGTATAAAGTAGGGAAAGATCAAGACCCACTTCCTCCTAATGCTGAAGCTGCTGCCACTAGTCATGACATGGACGATGAAATGCCATCAACGTCTTCTTCCAAGCCCGATGCCCAATCTCCTAGTACAGGGCATGTAAAATCCAAAAAGCCCAAGTTCTCCAAAAAAAGCAAAAAGAGAAACTTAAAATCATCTGAGGAGAAACGTAAAGTTGGCAATATGCCATTTACGACACGTAGTGGCAAGGAACGGCTTAGGTCCTGGCCCGTGTTCATGACTAGTGGTCCATCTTCACCCAAGGATCCTAGCCCTCCTCCTCCTCCCCCCCCTACAAAAAAATTGAAGAGAGTTATGCTGTCAGCAACAAAACAGCAAACAACTCTGCCTTCTAAAGAGAAATTATCACAAATCCCCAAGGCGAGTCCAAGGGTGTTGGTGGTTGTCAAGCCTGACCTTCCCATCACTGTACGGGAAGAGGTGGCTCGGGAGGAGGCTATTGATGATGTAGCTGGCGCTGTGGAGGAACTTGATGATGAGGATGGTGATGTGGTTATTGTAAATGAGGCACCAGGGGGGGAAACAGCTGATGTCCATGGGATGAAAAAGCCCATCGTCATGCCTGGTCAGAAGACCAAAAAATGCACCTCTTCGGTCTGGAGTTATTTTTATCCAAATCCGGACAACCAATGTGTGGCCATATGTAGCTTATGTAAAGCTCAAATAAGCAGGGGTAAGGATCTTGCCCACCTAGGGACATCCTCCCTTACTGTCATCGGTACAGGGACACCTAAATCCCGTGGTCCAGTTGGATACACACCAGCAACACCCTCCTCGTCAACTTCCTCCACGCTCTCCATCAGATTCAGTCCTGCAGCCCAAGTCAGCAGCCAGACTGAGTCCTCTCCAATACGGGATTCATCCGAGGAATCCTGCAGTGGTACGCCTACTACTGCCACTGCTGCTGTTGCTGCTGTTAGTCGGTCATCTTCCCAGAGGGGAAGTCGTAAGACCACTAAGTCTTTCACAAAACAATTGACCGTCCAACAGTCGTTTGCCATGATCACAAAATACGATAGTAGTCACCCTATTGCAAAGCGTATAACTGCGGCTGTAACTGCAATGTTGGTGTTAGACGTGCGCCCGGTGTCCGCCATCAGTGGAGTGGGATTTAGAGGGTTAATGGAGGTATTGTGTCCCCGGTACCAAATCCCGTTGAGATTCCACTTCACTAGGCAGGCGATACCAAAACTGTACAGAGAAGTACGATCAAGTGTCCTCAGTGCTCTGAAAAATGCGGTTGTACCCACTGTCCACTTAACCACGGACATGTGGACAAGTGGTTCTGGGCAAACGAAGGACTATATGACTGTGACAGCCCACTGGGTAGATGCATCACCTTCCGCAGCAACAGCAACAGCTGCATCAGTAGCAGCATCTACAAAATGGCTGCTCGTGCAAAGGCAGGCAACATTGTGTATTACAGGCTTTAATAAGAGGCACAACGCTGACAACATATTAGAGAAACTGAGGGAAATTATCTCCCAGCGGCTTACCCCATTTAGACTCTCATGAGGATTTGTGGTGTCAGACAATGCCAGTAACATTGTGCGGGCATTAAATATGGGCAATTTCCAGCACGTCCCATGTTTTGCCCACACCATTAATTTGGTGGTGCAGCATTACCTCAAGAGTGACAGGGGTATGCAGGAGATGCTTGCGGTTGCGCGCAAAATTGCTGGACACTTTCGGCATTCAGCCAGTGCCTACCGCAGACTAGAGGCACATCAAAAAAGCATGAACCTGCCCTGCCATCACCTCAAACAAGAGGTTGTGACGCGCTGGAACTCCACCCTCTATATGCTGCAGAGCATGGAGGAGCAGCAAAAGGCCATTCAGGCCTACACAGCCACCTACGACATAGGCAAAGGAGTGGGGATGCGCCTGAGTCAAGCGCAGTGGAGACTGATTTCCGTGTTGTGCAAGGTTCTCCAGCCATTTGAACTTGCCACACGAGAAGTCAGTTCCGACACTGCCAGCTTGAGTCAGGTCATTCCCCTGATCAGGCTGTTGCAGAAGCAGCTGGAGAAAGTGAGGGAGGAACTGGTAAACCATTGCGATTACACCAAGCATGTAGCTCTTGTGGATGTAGCCCTTCGTACGCTTTGCCAGGATCCGAGGGTGGTCACTCTTTTAAAGTCAGAGGAATACATTCTGGCCACCGTGCTCGATCCTCGGTTTAAAGCGTATGTTGTGTCTCTGTTTCGGCGGACACAAGTCTACAGCGGTGCAAAGACCTTCTGGTCAGGAGATTGACCTCTGAAGAGGACCGTGACATGACAACAGCTCCACCCTCATTTTCTTCCACATCTATGGCTGCGAGGAAAAAGCTCAGTTTTCCAAAAAGAGCCGCAGGCGGGGATGCTGATAACATCTAGTCCAGACTGAAGGACCTGCCAACCATTGCAGACATGTCTACTGTCGCTGCATTGGATGCTGTCACAATTGAAAAAATGGTGGAGGATTATTTTGCTGACACCATCCAAATAGACATGTCAGACAGTCCATATTGTTACTGGCATGAAAAAAAGGCAGTTTGGAAGCCCCTGTACAAACTGACTCTATTTTACCTGAGTTGTCCCCCCTCCAGTGTGTACTCAGAAAGAGTTTTTAGTGCAGCGGGAAACCTGGTCAGTGAGCGGAGAAGGAGGTTGCTTCTTCACAACGTTGAAAAAATGATGTTTATAAAAATAAATAATCAATTCCTCAATGAAGTACAGCACTGCCCTTCAGATAGTACAGAGGGACCTGTGGTTGTGGAGTCCAGCGGGGACGAATTGATAATGTGTGAGGAGGAGGAAGTACACACTGTAGGGGGAGAGGAATCAGAGGTTGAGGATGAGGACGACATCTTTCCTCAGTAGAGCCTGTTTAGTTTGTACAGGGAGAGATGAATTGTTTTTTTGGTGTGGGGGCCCAAACAAACCAATCATTTCTACCACAGTTGTTTGGTAGGCCCTGTCACTGAAATGATTGGTTTGTTAAAGTGTGCATGTCCTATTTCAACAACATAAGGGTGGGTGGGAGGTCCCAAGGACAATTCCATCTTGCAACTATTTTTTTGGCATTATGTGACCATTCAACAGTCGTTTGCCATGTTCAAAAAGTAAAAGAAAATGTCAACAAATTCAAAAAATTTAATCAAAAGTTAAATGCCCTGTCATTATTTAAAACAAGAGGTATTGATGTGCTAGAATTAGTGTAGTGTTAATATGTTATAAACACTACACTTTGAACTTGGAGGAGGTATTGTGGCCCCGGTATCAAATTTAGTACCGGGGCCACCCCACTACGCAGTCCAGATACTTGTTTGGTGGAATTCTGACCAGTTGAGGGTGTAACTATTTATTATATTGTGGCCCCAGTATCACATTTAGTACCGGGGCCACTCCTCTACGCAGTCCAGGTACATTATTCGGTGCGATTCATACCAGTTGATGGTTTTCTTATTATATTGTGGTGACCACTCCTCTACGCAGTCCAGATACATTTATTGGTGCGAATCATACAAGTTGAGGGTTTTTAAATTATATTGTGGTGAACCACTCCTCTACGCAGTCCAGATACATTTATTGGTGCGAATCATACAAGTTCAGGGTTTTTAAATTATATTGTGGTGACCACTCCTCTACACAGTCCAGATAAATTTATTGGTGCGAATCATACAAGTTCAGGGTTTTTAAATTATATTGTGGTGACCACTCCTCTACGCAGTCCAGATACATTTATTGGTGCGAATCATACAAGTTCAGGGTTTTTAAATTATATTGTGGTGACCACTCCTCTACGCAGTCCAGGTACTTTTTTTGGTGCGATTAAGACCAGTTGATGGTTTTCTTATTATATTGTGGGGACCACTCCACTACGCAGTCCAGAAAGATACCGCGTTGCAACGTTTTGGACTAATAACTATATTGTGAGGTGTTCAGAATACACTGTAAATTAGTGGAAATGCTTGTTATTGAATGTTATTGAGCGTAGGAGTGAAAATAATAGCGTAGGAGTGAAAATAAGCCCAAAAACTTGATTTTTGAACTTTTTATGCTTTTTTCCCAAAAAATCCGAATCCAAAACCTTAAATCCGAACCAAAACCTTTCGGCAGGTGTTTTGCGAAACAAATCCGAACCCAAAACATCGCGGAAATCCGAATCCAAAACACAAAACACGAGACACCAAAAGTCGCCGGTGCACATCCCTAGTTTTGTATCCGTGTTACAGAATTCCATCGCGACACCATTTTTCCCGGTAAAGCTATTCCACAACTATACCAAAAAATGTGTACAAATGTAGAGATTGCACTGAAAAATGCCATTCTGCCCACTGTCCACTTAACCACAGATATGTGGACAAGTGGAAGTGGTCAAACCAAAGACTATATGACTGTGACAGCCAACTTGTTTGGTCATTCACCGTCACCAGCAGGAACAGCAGCAGCATGTACACCACTACTAACATTTGTCACAGGCAGGCCACTCTTTGTATCACCGGCTTCACTAACAGGCATACAGCTGACAATTTGTTACGCAAACTAAGAGATGTGATTGATAAATGGCTTATAGCACTTGGACTCTCCCCAGGATATGTCATTTCTGATAACGCCAACAATATAATGCGAGCATTACAGCTGGGTAAATTCCATCACATTCCCTGTTTTGCTCACACCATCAACTTGGTGGTGCAGAGCCTCCTACGAAATAACTGTGAGGTGCAGGAGATGCTTTTGGTGGCCCGTAAAATTTCAGGCCATTTCAGGCATTCTGCCACAGCATGTAGGAGATTGCAGCAGCTCCAAGGACAGTTTAACTTGCCCTGCCACCAACTTAAGCAAGAGGTGGTAACTAGGTGGAATTCCACCCTGTACATGCTTCAGAGGATGGAGGAACAGCGCAAAGCCATCCAAGCGTATTGCACAAGCCATGACATTGGGAAAGGAGGGGGGATGTATTTCATTCTTGCACAGTGGGGAATCCTTTCAGTGCTGTGCAAGGTGCTGAAACCATTTGAAGTTGTGACTTGGGAAGTGAGTGCAGATTCTGCTAGTTTGAGCCAAGTCATTCTTTTAATTAGATTATTGGAAAAGCAGATTGAGAAACTGGAGGAGGAGATGAAAGCAAGCAATTCCGCAAAGTATGTTGGACTTGTCGATCAAGTACTTAATTCGCTTCACAATGATCCTCGAGTTATTAAGATCTTGAACTCTGTTTAGTACGTTTTGGCCACTGTGCTTTGCTTGATCTAAGGTTTAAGACCTACATTTAGTCTTTGCTTCAAAATGAACGAGATGTGAACTTTTGCAAGGAGCTATTGCTCAGCAAGTTGTCCGCTGAACTGGGCCTTGGCTTGACGACGTGTCTTCCTTCAGTTTCTCAAGCAGCTGCTGCTCGTAAAAAATTAAATTTTCAAAAAAGAAGCAGTGAAGATGGAGAGGGCAGACCAGAACAGTTTAACATCTGGGCTGGTTTGAAAGATTTTTCAATAAAATGTGTGACCTTGCCCATAACTCCATCCAATATGAGTAATAACATGCAAAGGATGGTGGAGGATTATTTTCAAGCCGTAATTGATATGGCAATGTCAGACAGTCCCTTTCCTTACTGGGAAGAAAAGCAGGAAATTTGGAAACCCATGTACAAACTTGCTTTACTCTGAACGAGTGTTCAGCACAGCAGGGAACTTAGTCAGTGATCGCCGTAGAAGGTTACTTCCCAAAAATGTGGAGAAAATGATGTTTATAAAAATGAACTACATTTTCCACGAGGAAGGCCTTCACCATCCAAGACATCCAAGCACTGACTGTTCTCTAATGGCGGATTCAAGTGGCGATGAATTGATAGTCTGTGATGATGACGTACACACTGATGATTGTGAGGATGAAGCTGAAGATGATGACGATAACATCTTTTTAAAACTTTCTATTTAAGTGTAGGGTGCAATCTACCCCCAAAGAGGAAAGGGACTTGGGGCATTTCCATATCACATACCGTCTTGAAAGGCTGCTGTTTGGGCAATTTCTCCTTAAGGGTAGGGTGTCATACACAGAGTTACTCCAAACTGGCTTTGTCCATTTCTCTTAATATTGTACAGTCTATAACGGCTGAATTTTTTTGTATTTTATACAAGTGGAGGGGGGGCCTAGAGAGACAAAAACCAAACTGGCTTTCTCCATTTCAATTAATATTGTACAGTCTATAGAGGCTGAATT
Source organism: Mixophyes fleayi (assembly GCF_038048845.1). Lineage (NCBI taxonomy): Eukaryota > Metazoa > Chordata > Amphibia > Anura > Limnodynastidae > Mixophyes > Mixophyes fleayi. The sequence goes on along the minus strand of NC_134403.1, from coordinate 216,967,482 downwards.
TTTTGGTATTTTCGACAAGTGGAGGGGGGCCTATAGAGTCAGAAACCAAACTGCCTTTGTCCATTTCTATTAATATTGTACAATCTATAACGGCTGATTTTTTGAGTATTTTCTACAATTGGAGGGGGGCTAGAGAGACAGAAACCAAACTGCCTTTATTTCTTTACATATTTAACTATAAGTGTAGGGTGTAATATACATCCAAAGACGATGGCTGCATTGCCAATATGCATAGATGGAGAGGAAGACAATCTGGTTTGTGTGTAGAATTAATGTCTACCAGGAATTAAACTGTTTTTTTTGATAATTTATTAGCTTTACAACTACATTACTTATCCAAGAAACAGGTGGAGTACTAAATTTGGTTCTTTTATGACCAAAAACATTGATTTTTAAAAAAAATAGCAAAACAAAACCAAACAAAACCAAAACTAAAACCCGCAATGGCGGTTTGGCAAAACCAAAACAAAATCACAGCGGTAATCCAGATCCAAAACGAAAACCAAAACACAGGGGTCAGTGAGCATCTCTAATTCTAACACATGCAGAAATGCAGACTAATAAAGAATTCTGTGCAGAATGACGTAACAACAAGTGTGTTATGCTGAATATACAGTGAAAAATAATCCTCACTTATATACATGATGTATTTTTCCTTTACAAAAACAGTAATGCTTCTCATTTATTGCCACTATTTATATTCTTTAAGTATTTGAAACAACTTTTCACAGGGTACAAATAAATCCGTCTTCTCATCAGTTGTGCTCTGCTTCATTAAAACCGTTTTCTCAGGAATAGTATATGTAGATGGCCATATCTACCATATAGGAAAACTAGTTAAATGCCTTCTGCAGCTCTCATTCAATGAGTATGAAGGACATGGGATAATTTACTCCCCAACCCATTTGCTACTCAGTCATTTACCAAGTAAAATCATGGAGAAGGTTAAGAGCTGGTAGGGTGCACAGTCACTAAAATGAATCTTATTCAATTGAAACACTTAGAAGAGCATTACATTCTGGGCACTCTTTGCAGACATGTGCCTTGCCGTGCCAGTCACAAAGCCTGAGCAAAAAGATGCAATTACAGTTGATTAATTACAAGTAGGGAGCAGAAATGGAGCACAGTACCATACCCTACACATTAGGCTCTGTGTTAGAACCCACCAAAGACTTCTTGAATGGTAGACAATATTTTCATAGTTAACGTTTATTGTATTAGATATCTGAGAAACCCATTCAACATACCAATTAAACCAACAGGCCTTTTTTAGTATAGTACATTTTTTAGTTCTGTGGTTCTCCTTCCTCAATAAAAAGACAGACAATTCACACTTAATTCTAGTCAGTTGTAGATCCAGCTACAAGTATAAGTAATGTTATATAAAGAAAATATACCCATCTCTATTATTGCACCTTATAAGGGAATGTACATTTTGTCTAATCTCAGGATCCAGTATCTGCTTCCATCTGTAAGCTGTTATATCATCAGTTTCCTCTGTTTTACAGACTAGGGTGTGTGGGAATATTGATACAGACAACTTTCAGTAGCTTGGCACAGATCTCACATCTCCACCTTCCTGATCCAGGGTCTGTGTTTTTATAGCTGGGAGAATCTCAAACCCAAACCGTACAGATATGCACATACTGTATGGCCACGAAAATGAAATGCTGCCCATGTTTGGGCAAAGTATGTTACTCTTCAATTATTCCTGTCTGCCTTCTCAGCACAAGACCTCTGTGACATTTCCTGGGGTCAGAAAAGAATTTCTTGTTATGTGAAAAAAAAGTATAAATTCTTGCATTTTTGCTATTGGCAGTGACTTTATGGAAATCTAAGTGACTGGAAAGTAAGTAATTGTATTAAGCATGATACATATTCTAGCACTTGCTGGATCTGGGTGTCCTTTATCATGACCTGTTATACCACTGGTAATAGGTGAAATTTACTAAGGATTTATGTAGCTGTATATATATATATATATATATATATATATGTATATATATATATATATATATATATATATATACACACATATATATATATATATATATATATATATATATATATATATATATATATAGATAGATAGATATATGGACTAAGGATTTGGACAGAGGAGCTCTGATTGATTTAGTGCTGTATTTCACATCACATCTCAATCAGCCTACATCTGTTTCACAGGAGTCTCACGTCACTAACCTTACTCTATAACAGTGTTTCTTAAACCTGGTCCTCAGGACTCTTAACAGTGCAGGTTTTCCATATCATCTTGCTTTAGCACAGGTGTATTCATTACTGACTGGCACAGATCCACAGGTGGCATAATTATGTCCCCTGTCACCTGGAAAACCTGCACTGTTAAGAGTCCTGAGAACTGGGCTTGAGAAACAATGATCTATATTAATCATAGGGCGAAAAATTATCTGCCTCCCATAAGATCAGCAAATCCATTTCCTGACATACACTGTGCTGATGTGAACATTCTGATGATTAAATTGGCCACATCCATTTCTGCCAATCTACATTAAAAAACTGGTAAACTGGAGGTGAACGTAACAGATAACCAGGAGATGAAGAGTGAAGACTAATAATCACTATGATCCTAATGCCCATTATGTCCAGTTATGAATGAATATAGCAACCTTGGTGTACTTATTCTGGTAGTCATAACCAGTGAATAATTAGCTTTTCTGGTTTTCATTACTTGAATTTTAATGGCTTGTATAGGATGGTCATGTGATCACCAGGAGAGAAAGGGACTGAGCCCTTGTAAGTTCTACATTGCTGGATCCTCTGTTTTCTATTTGTAAGCAAGCAGGGAATTTTCTTTGCTAGTAATAATGACAGTGGTAATTGTCATAAAGTCTCCTAAAGCTAAATCTGACATAGAAAATTGTCTACTTTCACTAATGACAGCTCCTAGTGACACTTTCCCTTCCAAAGGGACCAAAGAAGGCATTGAGAACAAATTGTTGGAAAGTTACATTGGAGGTGTGGTTTGTTTATAGAGCCATCAGTTTTGAGGTCTTCTTTGTATACTAGCTTAGAGATGGAGCAATGCCTTGTACACTAGATATCATATTGGAAGTTTGTTATATACTAGCTGTAGGTATGGAGATCTGGTGAAGTCATAAGTATTTTGTGTGATTACACCTGTCTTTATAAGATACCGCATGGGCAACATGGAAAATGCTGGCAAGTGCAATAGAGTTTTGCTCTTTACTAAATAAGCTAGTTGGATTTGAGCCAATTCTGTGCCTGTATGCATTAATTTGGGTTGTCTGTCCCTGTTTCACCTTTCACCCTCTTTCCTACCTTTATGCTGCCCAACTCTCCTTTCACCCCCTCTCCGGTACTTGTGGACACTTCACTGCTGCATCACTTTTATAAGGTTTCCCGAGGTATTTTACAGAGCAGGTGTGTTGGGGGGATTATTGATATAAAGTATGGACTGGGTAGTATTAATGTTATCATGTTATCTGGGGACTGGTGTGGGGGAGTTAATGTTGTGTTGGGATTGGAGTGGTGGTGGGGGGGGGGGGGGGGTGGTTAATGCTATCTGTGGGAATTGGTATATATGAAATATTAACCCCCCATACACCAATATTAAAAGGAGAATGCATTTACGTAGTAATAACAGAATCAATGTATTGCTATATGAGAAGTAAACTCACAAATGACAAATAGAGGTCCAATATTTTTAAGAATACCTCTTATGTACACTGTTTTATTCAGTTGTTTTTTTAACCCCTTTGTATCCCACACTGGATGAGTAACAACACGCAGTGTAAGAGATCAACATACTCTTTACAAGCTATTTCAAACACCAATGTTAGGTTAGGACATTTCTTATTTTTCGTTGCACCATATTGGTTTTCTTCTTTTTGGGGGCTCTTTAGAAACCTGGCAGCTCCCACTTTTAGACTTACAGCTTTCTCCGTTGGACTGATGGCTCATTCTAACAGACGTTGGGTCCTGTTAGGTCCTGGCTACATTCCATTCTGATGGCGCAACAATCACACTCTGCCTGGTCATAACTCTGCCGACCGGAACGCGGGAGAAGGAAGAAGAGAGGTTTTTGTCACAGAAGAAGTACAGGAAGACGAGTAAGAATCCAGAGAAGCTGCACTGTGGATCTTAACGACACAACAGGACCAAGTAAGTGCTCACTATTTGTTTCTTGCCTGCATTCTGTCGTAGGCCCACACCTGCAGCCCCCAGGCCCAATATCCAGCCTGCTAGCCCTCAGGCTTGGTCCACCCCAGCCAGATCCAGGCTCTAAGCCCCTAAGACCCCAGTGAGTGAGACAACCCACGTGGAGTGGGTGGAGCTGGTACCGGAGGATTCGTCTTGGGCGACCAGCATTTCATAAGTATAGTCCAGCGACGGTATGTCATCCCTCCTAAAACAAAATGAGTGCCCGGCATACGAGACAAGGGTCTTTCTCACCTGTTGCATTCTGGTATTTGGACACCCCCCTGCCCCTCTCCAGCCTCAGGATGGGTACTGTCAAAAAGAGTGAAGACATTCCTCGAGGATGTCTGCTTCAAGTAAGTGTTAAGTCTCTTCCACTTCTGTAGGTCTCCATCAACCCTATACATCTGTGCAGACTTGCAGGCGCAGTGAACTTAGCTGCTTTGTTTCTCATTCTCCAGAGGTTCCTCTCGGTCAGGCTGCTGTGGCTGCACCTCCATCTTCTCTTGCCGCAGTCTCACGCTTCTCTTTTTCTGGAGTAAAGCTCACTCCAAGTTGCGGGTTCTGATGTCACTTCAGATCTCTCTGTGGGCATGCCGAGAAAGCATTGGACCACCACTGGTCCGCGGCTTCTTCTCTCCTGTCTCTACTCTCCCAGAACCAAACTCCCTGGAGAAGTGAGTACTGAGTCCAGGGGTTACATATAATTAGCAGGTGGAGAGGGTGCACTTAAGCAGGTCTGTGGGTAAACACAGAGCCTTTATTCTGGTGTGCTAATGGAGAGGGGGGGGGAGTTGGAGGTCATTTATCCTCTAGTTCTGACAAAAACTGAGCCTTTTTACAACTTTCCCTGGCTAAAACTTTCCAGGCAGGTCCTGGCTTTACCTAGGAATAATAGCAACAAATGTCACAGGGCTTTTCGAAGGGAGCTAGGGATGTCCTGAGATCGTAATGTTCACAAGAATTGATTTCCCAACTTTGCTTGTTCTGCTTGGCTAGCTAGATGGTTTACAACTTTGGGGCTTCAAACTCCTCCAAGACCCTTATCTATCCTGGCCTGGCTAGTTTCAAAAGATTAATGACACTTGCATAAGTTCAAACTCATGTCATCTAGCAAAGCACATGTTGAGATTACATTACAATATACATTGTCATACATGAATTCAACAGAAAATAACAATCAGTCATTATATATACTATATAATCATCACAGAGGAGGTTTGAATACTTTTTTGCAGCTAATAATTTATATTTCAGCGTGTTGACAGTAAGATCACTATTGAAACAGTGTTTCCCTTTCACTCGATTTTGATAGGCTGATTGAATATACCATCGCTTTAGGATAACAAGGCATATAATTTCAGCATTCTAAATAGCCTGTGGTGGCAACAGGAAGCATATGACAAGATAAGAACTTTACAGAACTGCCATAGCCATCTTCAGGAGATACAGGCAACAGTTAAATTTGTTTTTCAGGGGGAATCAATGAAATATGTTTAACATTCCAGAAGGCTGTGACAGAACTACATAATTTCAGTCAACAGGAAATCCAGCAATCAGAAAACCATGTAGCTTTTGAAGTTTTCTTTGCACCTGCACATGATTTCTGTAGATGGAATGACTACATATAACCTGCAGTAGATAAGTCATTATTCTTCCTTTAATTAAATAGCTATATGCCACAAAGCCCTGACTGCCAAAAGTGTGTGTAATACATTGAAAGTATGTAAATAGAGTAAAAACCCTTAAAGAACCAGTAAATCTAAAATACCAGATTACTTATATAAAATTGTTCATGCTGACTCTTCTGTTCTGGCTTTTACTTAGCAGCTGGGACGCTGCCTCTTCTGTCCTGGCTGCTTGCTAGGCAGCCCGGATTCTCTGTTTTTTTATTTGTTGTGGAAGTTAAATTGTGTCGTGTGAATGCAATTGCCGATTACTGTGGGTGGCTTGCCTCCTATGAAGTATCCAGATTGGTCCTTATTAGTTTAAATGGCAGGTAGGGCTTTGTCTGCCTGTTTACTGACCCAGTTTGTTCATGGATTCTCCTTGTCTGCTGTCCGTCTCACCACAGGGCTTGTTTCTGGACCATTCCTGCTTGCTACATGCCTTCGACCATTTGCTTCGTTACTGGTTTACCCTCTGTATACCATGTGGTGTGCTGTACTCCCAGTCTCTATACATCTACAGTAACTGGTACCCGTGATAAACTTTTACTGCTTTGAGTTTAAGTTCTGGGGGCATCTGTGTACCTGTGAGAACATGACTTTCTACGGGAAGGGCAGCTTACTATAGGTGAAGACCTCTCTCTCATTTTTGTTCTAAAAGTTTATCAAGGTATCCGTGGGAGTCGTAACACTCTCTTCTCATAGAAACGTTTATACACTATCCTATTCTTGTTCTTATCCTACTTATCAAGCTACTCCTTAAGTGCTGTTTCTCCGGATCCACCTCTGTTCCGCTTCCCTTATCAGTTTGCGTACCGCAAAGATTGGTGTTAGGTCCCTGACTATTCTCTATTTATACCACTTCTCTTGAAAATCTAATAAGCTCTTATGGCTTTCAGTATCATCTCTATACAGATGAAACCCAAATCCCTGTATCCCCTTGGGATCTCTCACCATCTACATTGGTTCGTGTTACAGAATATCTCCCTGCCATTTCTTCTTGGATCAGCACCTCAGACTCAGTATTTCAAAACTGAGTTAATAGTTTTGCCATCAGTTAACAGAAAGTGCCTACCTGAAATCTCTTTATCTGTGGAAAACAAAAAAAATAAACCCTACCATCAAGTTTACTACTTAGTTGTCCTCTTTGACTAAGAACTGTACTTTGTCCTCTCATCCTGTCTCTATCCAAATCCTGTTGCATATATCTAGAAACATTTGCAGAATATGCACAAATCTCACACAAGACACTGCAAAAACATACACACATACACTCTTAATCTCCAGAAATGACAATTGCAATTCATTCCTTACGTCCCCTAATAAAGCATTGACCACCTACAATCTATTTTGAATGCAGAATCAAAACTAATTTTCCTTGCAAAACATTATTCTACTGCTGCTCCACTGTGTCAGTCCCTACATTGGTTACCTGGTTATCTCACTAGACACTGTAAAAGCATTTGATAGGTTTTCCGGGTGTTACTATCTTATCTTGTCCCCGCTCCGCTGCGCTGTCAGCGTTGTCTGGCAGCTGTATCCGCTCTGGCAGTTCAGCGCTGTCTCCCGATGGCGTCCCCGCACTTCCGGGTTCTCCCAGCATCAAGTCATGTGACTCCTGGGCGGGGAATTCAAATCTCTATATCTACTCTGCTCTGACACGCTACCTGTGTCAGAGCAATGTGTTTCCTGTTCCTGGCTACTTGTTCCTGTGTACCTGACTCCTGTGATCCTGCTCCCTGTGTACTCCCATATTCCTTTTACTCCTGTGTACCAACCTGGCTGTGACCTGACTATTCTCTGGCTTAATCCCTGGCACCGCGAATTGGACTGACCATCCCGTGTACCGACCCGGCTGTGTTATCGACTACTCTCTGGATTTCCCTCTGGCACCGTATACCTGATTACCTTCTGTGTACCGACCCGCCTGTGTTTCTACTCCTCTGGACCCATCTCCGGCTACGCACACAATCGACTCTGCGCATCTAACCGGTTACTGCTCCAGACCTCCAAACCCTGGAATTCACGGTTAGTGCCTGTATTTGCATCTCCTTGTCATATTGCCTGTTTGACTACCCATCACTTAGAACCTTCTCCCTTACGTCAGTAGGCTAACCTGGGGGCCGCGACCTGCGGTTCTTCGGCAGCAAAGTCCACCCTACCTTGCGGTGGTTCTTGGTGAAGACGGGAAGGCCGTTAGACTCCGTGCCCTAGGTAAGCCTGTGCAAATACTGACTAAGGCATCAGAACCGCAACACCGGGCCATTTATGCAATGCACCTCACATGAAATGGGTCTTGGGGGTCACTTCTTATCTTCTTATCCACCATTGCTGCCTTATCCCACAATCCCCATGCATCAGTCTTAATTAATGGTACTGCTTTAGCTCCTTTTGCCATTACAAATGGATCCAGACAAAGCTGCCCCTTGTCTCCTCTTATTTTTTGCACTTATTATGAAACTCTTGGCAGCTAGAATTCAAAATAAGTGCTACAAAAACACTAGATTATAGGTGGATATTGAAGTGGACCTACTAGGCATGCTCTCCCCCAATACCTTACTATGGATATCAATCAAAGAGAGACCACCACACTCCAAACTACCTCAGATAACACACTTCTCACTATCCATCTGGGTTTATAGCATGCATACATATCAATTACTACAAAATCCATAATCACTCCCTTATGAAACAACCTAGCCTTTCGTCCCTATCAAGGTCCTTTAACACCTGGGCCCACTGCAACATAAAACAGATATTGCTCCTCCAAGAATTCACATAACTGCAGGGGCAATTTTGCCTCCTATCTGATTGTTTATTTCAATTCCTCCAGATCAGACACTTACACAATTAAATCCCAATATTGAGAGAACTAGCAGTACTGGAATCACTTTATAGACTTAAATTGAACCCCACATGTCTAATCTAAATATTTTGCCACCTAGTAGTGATGCACAGCCAACCTGGGAAGTTATTAATTAAATAAGATGGGAAGAGGACATGGGGGAGACCACCGAGATAGTTGAATTGGTTAAGATAAAAGAACAAATTGCCAAGAGTTCAATTTGCATAAGAAATATAAGAAAGTGCTTATAAAAGTCTCTATTGATGGTATTCATGCGATCACACGTTTTTGGCACAAAGTTCACAAACTTATTGTCATGATCTGCCTACAGCGTGTGCATTACATGCTGCTTTGCATGGCAGCTCCTGCCCTTTTGTCATTCTATTATTTGTATTTCTATTTTGTGTTCCAGCAGTACCTCTTTTCACCAGAGGTGCTGCTATTGTGCATTATTCTTGTGCTTAAGGAGTTAACCTGTATGTTCACTAATTATCTCATGCACCTGGGTGTGTCTCATTCCCCTTATATATACCTGTTCCTCCCAGCAGTCATTGCCAGTTATGTTGTCCCATCCTGTGTTGTCCTTTCCTGTTGTCCAATCCTGATGTAATTTCCTGTTGTCCTTACCTGATTGTTTCTGGACATTCATGCTACTTTCTGCATCAGCTGGAACCTGGTATTTATCACTGCTCCTTATTACCTGTTGTTAACACCTCTCTGCAAATAAACACAGAGTGTTTTCACCTATCCATGACTCCTAGCTGTACTTCTGTTTGAGACCCGTGACAGTATAACCAGCCCAAAAAACAGCTTTGGAGTCAGGTGAAAGTTTTGTTTTATTCTGGGACTTTTTTTGCTGCAATCAAGTTTTCATTTGTCTTTTGCAACATGTCTGTTTTACCAATCATGGAATTACCACTGCTACAAACCTTACAAATGGACATTATATTGCTACGCTCCCAGCTGGCTAAATTTTCCACTTTGCTTTTGGACCCACTTAGGAGACTATCAGAGACTGTTTCACTGAAATCTAATACTGTTGATTTGACCCAGCCAACTCTGTCTGCTGCTGAATCCGTGCCGCCAACACCTTGCTATAATACCATGCCAAATTTGCATCTAACTAACAACTGCAGTTTAACTAATGCCCGGTTCACAAGTGGGCCACGCCCCCATCTGACCGAAGTGGAGCGACAGCGCAGAATAACCAACAAACTGTGTCTCTACTGTGCCAGCAATGCACATTTCTTGCAGGACTGTCCTGTCCGTAGACCACGTCAGCTTATTGAACAATCTCCTGTTGTTTCCTCTCGGCACTCCAAATCTGTTTATGCTCCAGCATTCCTGTTCTCTGCGAAGAGACCCAATCTGCCAGCTCCAGCCGCCTGTCCTGAGGCACCTACTCCCTCTGTCTCCCGTGCAGAGGTGTCAGCCTCTGTCTCCCGTGCCGAGGTGCCGGCCTCTGTCTCCCGTGCCGAGGTGCCGGCCTCTGTCTCCCGTGCCGAGGTGCCGGCCTCTGTCTCCCGTGCCGAGGTGCCGGCCTCTGTCTCCCGTGCCGAGGTGCCGGCCTCTGTCTCCCGTGCCGAGGTGCCGGCCTCTGTCTCCCGTGCCGAGGTGCCGGCCTCTGTCTCCCGTGCCGAGGTGCCGGCCTCTGTCTCCCGTGCCGAGGTGCCGGCCTCTGTCTCCCGTGCCGAGGTGCCGGCCTCTGTCTCCCGTGCCGAGGTGCCGGCCTCTGTCTCCCGTGCCGAGGTGCCGGCCTCTGTCTCCCGTGCCGAGGTGCCAGCCTCTGTCTCCCGTGCCGAGGTGCCAGCCTCTGTCTCCCGTGCCGAGGTCACATCATCTGCCTCCCGTGCCGAGGTCACATCATCTGCCTCCAGCTCTGAGGTCACATCATCTGCCTCCAGCTCTGAGGTCACATCATCTGCCTCCAGCTCTGAGGTCACATCATCTGCCTCCAGCTCTGAGGTCACATCATCTGCCTCCAGCTCTGAGGTCACATCATCTGCCTCCAGCTCTGAGGTCACATCATCTGCCTCCAGCTTGGAGCCTGCTGCCACTGTGTCCGGTTCCGAGTCTCCTGCCACTGTGTCCGGTTCCGAGTCTCCTGCCACTGTGTCCGGTTCCGAGTCTCCTGCCACTGTGTCCGGTTCCGAGTCTCCTGCCACTGTGTCCGGTTCCGAGTCTCCTGCCACTGTGTCCGGTTCCGAGTCTCCTGCCACTGTGTCCGGTTCCGAGTCTCCTGCCACTGTGTCCGGTTCCAAGTCTCCTGCCACTGTGTCCGGTTCCGAGTCTCCTGCCGCTGTCTCTGTTCCTGAGCTCCAGTTTGCTCCAGAGGGGACGCTGCCCTTCCAGTCTGCTCCAGAGGGGGCGCTGCCCTTCCAGTCTGCTCCAGAGGGGGCGCTGCCCTTCCAGTCTGCTCCAGAGGGGGCGCTGCCCTTCCAGTCTGCTTCAGAGGGGGCGCTGCCCTTCCAGTCTGCTCCAGAGGGGGCGCTGCCCTTCCAGTCTGCTCCAGGGGGGGCGCTGCCCTTCCAGTCTGCTCCAGGGGGGGCGCTGCCCTTCCAGTCTGCTCCAGGGGGGGCGCTGCCCTTCCAGTCTGCTCCAGGGGGGGCGCTGCCCTTCCAGTCTGCTCCAGGGGGGGCGCTGCCCTTCCAGTCTGCTCCAGAGGGGGCGCTGCCCTTCCAGTCTGCTCCAGAGGGGGCGCTGCCCTTCCAGTCTGCTCCAGAGGGGGCGCTGCCCTTCCAGTCTGCTCCAGAGGGGGCGCTGCCCTTCCAGTCTGCTCCAGAGGGGGCGCTGCCCTTCCAGTCTGCTCCAGAGGGGGCGCTGCCCTTCCAGTCTGCTCCAGAGGGGGCGCTGCCCTTACCGTCTGCTCCAGAGGGGGCGCTGCCCTTACCGTCTGCTCCAGAGGGGGTCCTGTCCCTCCAGTCTGCTCCAGAAGAGTTGCCAGTCCATGCGGTCCAGCCCGAGTTGCCAGTCCATGCGGTCCAGCCCGAGTTGCCAGTCCATGCGGTCCAGCCCGAGTTGCCAGTCCATGCGGTTCAGCCCGAGTTACCACTTGGTGCTGTCTGCCCTCAGGCTTCTCAAAGTGCTGTCTGCCCTCAGGCTTCTCAAAGTGCTGTCTGCCCTCAGGCTTCTCAAAGTGCTGTCTGCCCTCAGGCTTCTCAAAGTGCTGTCTGCCCTCAGGCTTCTCAAAGTGCTGTCTGCCCTCAGGCTTCTCAAAGTGCTGTCTGCCCTCAGGCTTCTCAAAGTGCTGTCTGCCCTCAGGCTTCTCAAAGTGCTGTCTGCCCTCAGGCTTCTCAAAGTGCTGGCAAGCCTGCCGCCCAGTCCGGGCCAGCTCCCAAGCCTGCCGCCCAGTCCGGGCCAGCTCCCAAGCCTGCCGCCCAGTCCGGGCCAGCTGCCAAGCCTTCCGCCCAGTCCGGGCCAGCTGCCAAGCCTTCCGCCCAGTCCGGGCCAGCTGCCAAGCCTTCCGCCCAGTCCGGGCCAGCTGCCAAGCCAGCCGTCCAGTCCGGGCCAGCTGTCAAGCCTGCTGCCAAGTCCGAACCATCCGTTGCCGAGGGTGCCAAGTCTGAGCTGCCACCTACCTTTGAGGGGCACCTTTCTCAATTTAGTGCTCTACTGAGGTTTTGTGCTTCTTATTTCCCCTCGGTACCTAGCCTTGTCAGTGACCCAAAGAGGCAAGTTTTGTTTTTGTTAACACATTTTAGAGGAGAGGCTATGGAATGGGCAAACCCTTTTGTTGAGTCTGATCACCCCATTCTTTCTGACTTACAACTATTTGTCGAGGCAGTGATCAACAAGTTTTCACCAACACCTCCCGCTATGCCTTGTTACGGGGCCTCTGTATTGTCAGCAGGTCCACCCATCTCACCTGGCCTAGAGATTTCATTGTGCTCCACCCAATTGGTTCAAACTGCTGTTCCAGGGAATTCTCGCAAAAAGAAAAAGCGAAAGAAGAGAGCAAGGTCTACAGAGCTTGAACTGGCAGCTGGCATAGCCTCCTTTGCCCGTCCACCCATGGACGAGGACTTTTCTGACGGGCCCCCAATTCTGGACTATGATTCCGATGAATTCAGACATTTTTGGTAATTGGGCGTCTGGAATCCGCCCTTAAGGGAGGGGGTACTGTCATGATCTGCCTACAGCGTGTGCATTACATGCTGCTTTGCATGGCAGCTCCTGCCCTTTTGTCATTCTATTATTTGTATTTCTATTTTGTGTTCCAGCAGTACCTCTTTTCACCAGAGGTGCTGCTATTGTGCATTATTCTTGTGCTTAAGGAGTTAACCTGTATGTTCACTAATTATCTCATGCACCTGGGTGTGTCTCATTCCCCTTATATACACCTGTTCCTCCCAGCAGTCATTGCCAGTTATGTTGTCCCATCCTGTGTTGTCCTTTCCTGTTGTCCAATCCTGATGTAATTTCCTGTTGTCCTTACCTGATTGTTTCTGGACATTCATGCTACTTTCTGCATCAGCTGGAACCTGGTATTTATCACTGCTCCTTATTACCTGTTGTTAACACCTCTCTGCAAATAAACACAGAGTGTTTTCACCTATCCATGACTCCTAGCTGTACTTCTGTTTGAGACCCGTGACACTTATTCAGACTATAATGGAAACTTCAGTACCAAATTGCCCATCATATTCACTATTACATCCACTCCCTGAGACACCCAAGCACACAGCCTACCCTATCAGACATATTCTTAGAGCAACAAAATGTTCAATTGCCTCTAAATGGAAACACAATTGTATGCAACAGAGTGACAGGTATGTTGCTTAGAACACATCTCCAGTATTATCCATGACCAGCCTAATAAATTCCAAATGATATGGGCACCTTGGTTAAATCACTATCAGGTTCTTAATGAAACCTCTCAAACACTCTGACCTACTTTTCTCAATTCATCTGAAGGGCACATAATGCTCTAGAAGAGATGCTCTCTCTCACCCCTCCATCAGTTTCTCCCCATACTAACATCCCCGTGTGCTCCCTCACCACTCCCTCTCTCGTACACATTAACCAAACATTGGAAACTAGCAACACCCACTTGTCACCTGAACTTGTCTTTATTAACTGTCAAATGCTGAAGATTTGTAATGTTGGTACAAGGCTAACCTATTAGGCATTGAATCCTGTATCCCCACCCTATCCTTATCCCTTTTATTTTTCTGTAACCTCCCCCCCCCCCCTTCCTCTACTTATATTCTTTAAAAAATGTGCATTAAAATATATTAGTAAATAAACAAACACAAACTTCTGGCTGTCAAATGGGTATTTGAAGAATGGAGGCCCTATCTCGTAGTTTTCTTCATGAACATGTTAAGGTGCCTGATGATATGACAATTATTCCTCATACTTGAATCCAAGCAGCCTTGTCTCAGTAATTGAACAGCCAGATATTAGTAGCCAGAGACTAGCCAGAACACTCCACCGCATCCTCTTTTTGTTGCCGAAACACTAAAGAAAGCTGTTTTGTCAGAAGGCCATGAAAATAAATGATCTGGTCACCAAATTGGGGGTTTTTGAAACCCCCAATTTGGTATCCCGATTTGTATGGTGGCCTACCATAAAAAGAGACATAAAATACTATGCTAGGACCCTTCCTTCTGGACAACTCTTGCCCTTGCCTGTACCCACTAGACTGTGGTCCCATCTCTTGATAGACTTCATCATGGCTTGATTATCCAATAGGCTGTCTAGGATGCAAAATTGTGACAGGGAATAGAGATAAACTGAAATATTAATTTTAAAATTTAAATTAATGGAACTTAACTATCATTATGCCATTAACAGTTTGTTACCCCTTAAAGCTAACTGGGAATCTGATGTTGGCATGCTAGTGGTGGAGGATTGGTGTCACATTCTAAAAAGTATAAGAGATGTCACCTCCTGTGTCCATTTTCAACAAATTCATCTCTACATACTACACATGGTGTATCACACCCTGACATCATTGGTTGAAATCGGTGGGAGACAAAATACTGACTACCCTAAGTGTGGTTTTTCGGATTGTGACTTTTGGCATCTGCTGTGGGAGTGTCGGGGGGACATGCCTTCTGTTCTAAAATGTGGGATTGTATTGGTAACACGGTCCCTGGGGTTTCCCCTTTGACTCCTAAGATATGTTTATTTGGTATCTCCCTGGAAGAAAGTTTGAATAGACCTCTTGATAAATATATTTTTATCCTCACGACCTGAGCAAACGTTTTTATAGTGCGTGCTTGGCTTGCAGAAGAAAATCCAGATTTCTATGCATGGAGAGCACTGTTAAACGATACTATGAATTATGAGAGGTACGTGCAGCACAAATATCACAAAATATGGTCTCCATGGTATGACTCAAGACACAGACTAAATATCTTGGGGCATGACCACAGTCAAACCCTTCACCCTAGAATTTACCTCTTTTTCTCTCTCTTCTCCTTGGAACCAGGATCCCCCGCTCTTGTTAAAACTCAGCTCCCACCCTTATAGTGAGGATAATATCTGCTTACCACATGTGTTGCCATAGCCTTGTAGGGTTCTTATGGTCTCTGACTTTGTATTTTGTATTTCAGTAACTGTATCCACGTATTCACCTAAGTCACTTGAGTGATAGTGATTGATGTGTATTGACCCCACTGTAACTACGGCTAATCTCTGACTGTATTTTTCTTTTTTTTTCTTTTCTGTTTATTCAGTCTTGTGTATCTGCCAGTCTTGTATGCTTTTAAAAGTTTACTAGCTAAAATGTAAATGAATAGTTCCCCAAAGTAAAAAGAAAACATGAAAGAAAAATGTAAGTTTTAATCTTGGCGTATTCCCATGGTAAAAGCTGAAGAACATTAGTCATCCTTTAGCAGGCGCTTCAGGGTAAGAGACAGCACCCTCCCCCTTCACCCTCAGTAATGCTCATTCATGTCTTCATTCTGCTATAAAGTTCTGATTTTAATGAAAACTAAATAAATGACAAAGATTGCCGATACCCATTTTATAAGCCACGTGGAGCCGAGTTTCAAAGACCTAGGAATATGAACGTTGGTGGTGAAGGAAACTAAATTAAAAAAAAAAAGTTAAAGATGAGTTTTTCAGCTACTGCAAAATAACCTGGTATGGAAGGTGAGGGGGTGCTATTAGTGTATTAACATAGGGTGGCCTGAACCATTATTTAGGCCCTGGATTGTAGATCAGCTCCATCCCACTCTTTAAGTAGTAGTGAACAGGTTCAGTTAATGTCCTACTTTGGGACTGCCAAAAGTTTAGCCTCAAATATTGTATACCATATTGTGAGATACGTTGAATACCAGAAAACATTGTGTCTTACAGGGGTTCTTACAGATTCTGGAAGGCATTTTGTAGTAACTTAAATATTGATCTCTCTTTTTCATCTGTTTATCACCCTGAAACTAATGATCAAACTGAATGAGCCTCATTTAGAATTAGGAGCAAAATAAAGGAGCAAATTGCTTCTGGACAAACCATGTTGCAATGCAAAGGGTGCAAATGCAAGACAATGCTGGCTACTTTGCATGTAGCACACACACAGGACAGCTTTATATTTACACTGCAATTTAGAGTTGAGCTAGAGCATGACCGCTTCTCAACTCTAATTCTGTCTGCACATTTTAAATTTGCCCACGCTGGTTTTGCCAAAGTGCAAATTTGTTTGTTTGCTTTGCTCTTAATCCTAAATGAGGCCCATAGGTTAAAAGTCCTTAAAGTCTTTAAAGCTTAACATAATAACAAATGTGATTATTATTATTATTATTATTATTATTATTATTATTGCTTTTATATAATGTTTTCTTAATAACCTTAGGTTACTTAGATTACAACCAATTCTTATTGAAAAGTGCTCAGATCTGTTATTTTCATTCAGGTAAACAAGTTTATTTCCTCTTATAACAGCTGTCATTCATTACTTCTATTTCACAAAGCGAGACTAAACAGGCATATATTCTCATTTCCCTGATGTATGTCTGCTAACTATCTTTATAGCATAAATAGGCAGTTTGCTCTCTTAATTACTGCAACCTCTCAGAGAGGAGGTGCGGGGTTCTCATGATGGAATGGAATGTTCATATACAAATAGAAACATTATTTTACAGCAAACCTTTACAGGCCTTCATTCATATGAAATTTCTTTTTTTCTTTTTTTTTTAAAAAAATGCACTTTTGTTGCACTTTTTAGACTTTTTATTCTGCAGTCAAGACTCTGTTCTGATATAAATACGTACCTCAGAGGATGAACAAGAAAATATGCAGGATTCTATAAAGCTTGCCACAAGTCACAAACTACGTAGGTGTGACTCATGCACAGTTCATACATGGCCACCTGAAAACCCCACTGGTCCTTAAACCAACCCTGTATTTGTTTCTGTATGCTTTGACTATTTTGTTCCCGTGTCCTTTTGTCCCTTAATATAGTCCTGGGGCATTACTTTTCATTGATTATTTTCTTTTAAAATTGCACATTTTCTGAGTTTTTTTGCCGTAGAATTTAAAACAGCAATTTTATTAATAGCAAATTCCCATTAATATATTTGCCGTTTTAAGCCCCACAGAAAATCTGCAATTTTAAAAAATAAATTGATATAAAACCCATCCTTGATAAATAAAATCAATATCTAGCCTCATTTTATTGCAAGATGAGTGCAGGGTTGCCTGCACTATCACAGGAGTCACTGAACTAACCCAGGCGCAAGTTGTGACAGGGAAGTATTATATACAAGTAAGGAGCTTGCATTGGGAAGAAGAGATGATCACTTCTACAGACAGGTTTACTGTTATTTCCAGGTGGGTGGAGACTCTGTACTTACTCATAGCATAGAGTCTGGGTACAGGCTCTAGTTTCCAAGTTTAGTGATACACTTTATTCAGTGGTCACTAGAATGCTCACTGCATTGTGTAGCTGTCACTAGAGTGATATTTGAATTGTATATCAGTAACTAAGATACACACTGCATTATATCAGTCACTAGAATGTACTGTCTTTTATTTAAGCTGCTAGAATGGTCTCTTTAATGTATATAGGTCACTAAAATACTCGCTATATTGTATATAGTTGTATATGTGGGCAGCACGGTGGCTTAGTGGTTAGCACTTCTGCCTCACAGCACTGAGGTCAGGAGTTCAATTCTCGATTATGGCCTTATCTGTGTGGAGTTTGTATGTTCTCCCCGTGTTTGCGTGGGTTTCCTCCGGGTGCTCCAGTTTCCTCTCACATTTCAAAAACATACTAGTAGGTTAATTGGCTGCTATTAAATTGACCCTAGTGTCTCTCAGTGTGTGTGTGTGTGTGTGTGTTAGGGAATTTAGATTGTAAGCTCCTAAGGGGCAGGGACTGATGTGAGTGAGTTCTCTGTACAGCGCTGCGGAATTAGTGGCGCTATATAAATAACTGATGATGATGATGATGATGATATAGTTCATTAGAACAGCAGTTCAGTGCTGTGAACAGGAATATGGCATGTTCACACAATAGAGCATGACAGGCATACTGACACAGAGAAATTGTTCACCGCCACATGGAACTCTTGGTTAATGCATTTCAAATCACATTCTCTGCATTGATTAATAACCCTATTGGCATTGTACATTCCTTCCTCTTTCATCATCAAAGAATGTTGGTTTGACAAGTCCTCTGGCTCTCACCCTTTCCCTCTCTTCTTACTCCCTTCATTCTTTCTCCTTTGCCTATTTTTTATTTTGATAGTAGTGTACAATCTCGGATTAGTTCTAATGATCGATTCAGGTTTTGTTTTTTTTAGGGATGTGCACCGGCCACTTTTGGTGTCTCGTGTTTTGTGTTTTGGATTCGGATGTGCTTGAGGTTTTGGGTTCGGATTTGTTTCGCAAAACACCTGACGAAAGGTTTTAAGGTTTTGGATTCGGATTTATTTTGAAAAAAACATAAAAAGTGTTAAAATCAAGTTTTTTTTGGTTTATTTTCACTCCATTATTAACCTCAATAACATTCATTAACAATCATTTCCACTAATTCCCAGTCTATTCTGAACACCTCACACCTCACAATATTGTTTTTAGTCCAAAACGTTTCACCGAGGTAGCTTTCTGGACTGCATAGTGCAGTGGTCCCGGTACACAATTTGGTACCAGGGCCACAATATAATAAAAAAAAAACCTCAACTGGTCTGAATTCCACCAAAAAAAAATATCTGGGCTGCGTAGTGGAGTGGCCCCGGTACCCAATTTGATACCGGGGCCACAATATAATAAAAAAAAACCTCAACTGGTCTGAATTCCACCCAAAAAGTATCTGGACTGCGTAGTGGAGTGGTCCCCACAATATAATAAAAAAACCCTCAACTGGTCTGAATTCCAGCAAAAAAGTATCTGGACTGCGTAGTGGAGTGGTCCCCACAATATAATAAAAAAACCCTCAACTGGTCTGAATTCCACCAAACAAGTATCTGGACTGCGTGGTGGAGTGGCCCCAGTACCCAACTTGATACCAGGGCCACAATATAATAATAAAACCCTCAACTGGTCTGAATTCCAGGGAACAGATGGCGGACACCGGATGGACCTCTAAAACCAACATAGCAGTTAAGGGCGCAGTTCCTCTTTTTTGTGACTGCACAAACAATTAACGTAGTAATAGAAATTACAGTTTTGGTTTTTTTTTTAAATATAGAAAGAAAGAAGGTAGTACTAGAAATGGCAGTTATTTAGATTTTTTAAATAGAGAAAGAAAGAAGGTAGTAATAGAAATGGCAGTTATTCGAATCCCCAGGAGAGTCTAAGTGGGGTGAGCCACAGATAGATTATTTCCCTCAGTTTCTCTAACAGGTTGTCAGTGTTGTGCCTCTTCTTAAAACCTGTGATACATAACTACACACACTCGGCAAAGCTTTTACAAATTATCTGCGGCACAGGAGAGTACCACTGGACTGTATTTTAATAGCAGTACCTATTATTTTTGGGTACAGCAACAGTGAATGATCGTAGTTAGACTTTTAAATAGCAGTACAAGCTAGATTTTTTAAAATTTTGTAATATTTTTTTCCAATAATTTTTGGAATTTTTTTTATAAATTTAAATTTTTTTTTTTTTAGAACTTTTGGATAACTTGGAAATAACAATGCCCTTAGCAGAACAGACCACAGGACACAGGAAATACAGATAGAAAGAAGGTAGCAATAGAAATGGCAGTTCCTCTTTTTTGGAACTGCACAAACAGTGATGAAAATGAAGGTGGAGCTGGTGGCATGTCACGGTCCTCTTCAGAGGACAATCTCCTGACCAGCAGGTCTTTGCACCGCTGTAGACTTGTGTCCGCCGGAAACAGAGACACAACGTACGCTTTAAACCGAGGATCGAGAACGGTAGCCAGAATGTATTCCTCTGACTTTAAAAGACTGACCACCCTCGGATCCTGGCAAAACGTACGAAGGGCTTCATACACAAGAGCTACATGCTTGGTGGAATCTCAATGGTGTACCAGCTCCTCCCTCACTTTCTCCAGCTGCTTCTGCAAAAGCCTGATCAGGGGAATCACCTGACTCAAGCTGGCAGTGTCAGAACTGACTTCTCGTGTGGCAAGTTCAAACGGCTGCAGAACCTTCAACAACACGGAAATCATTCTCCAGTGCGCTTGACTCAGACGCATCCCCACTCCTTTTCCTATGTCGTAGGTGGCTGTGTAGGCTTGAATGGCCTTTTGATGCTCCTCCATCCTCTGCAGCATATAGAGGGTGGAGTTCTAGCACGTCACTACCTCTTGTTAATTTAGATTGCAAGGCTTGTAAATACTTTGAAGATAAAAAAAAGCAGGCTGCACAGACTGTGGAGCTAGAAAGTGAAATTAAATGGACCACGTTACTTTGGTGGCTATCTTTGCCCCACCCCCCCCCCCCCCCCGCCCTACACTTGTAGTTGAATATAAAAAAAGCAGCCTGCATAGACTGTAGAACTAGAAATTCAAATATACAAAGAAATGGACAAAGGCAGTTTGGTATCTGTCTGCATCAGATCCCCTCTCCACTAGGAGTAAAATAGAAAACTATTCAGCCGTTATATAATCTAGAATATAAATAGAAATTGAGAAAGGCAATTTGGTATCTGTCTGCATCATAATCATCAACATCCTCCTCAGCGCCAGCTACATCAATATCCTCCTCCCGGTGTACAACATTCACACCTTCATTAGCCAAATCTGTAACTGGACTGTGGGTGATCCTTGCAGCATATGCAGAGGGCGTTCTGCAAATGGTGGAAGGAGCCACCTCATCCCGTACAGTGATGGGAAGGTCAGGCTTCGCAACCACCAACACCCTTGGACTCGCCTTGGGGATTTGTGATAATTTCTCTTTAGAAGGCAGAGTTGTTTGCTGTGTTGTTGCTGACAGCATAACTCTCTTAAATTTTTTGTAGGGGGGGAGGGCTTAGTTCTTTGGGTGAAGCTGAACCACTAGTCATGAACACGGGCCAGGACCTAATCCGTTCCTTGCCACTGCGTGTCGTAAATGACATATTGGCAACTTTACGTTTCTCCTCAGATGATTTTAAGTTTCTCTTTTTGCTACTTTTACTGAACTTGGGCTTTTTGGATTTTACATGCCCTGTACTAGGAGATTGGGCATCGGGCTTGCCAGACGACGTTGATGGCATTTCATCGTGTATGTCATGACTAGTGGCAGCAGTTTCAGCATTAGGAGGAAGTGGGTCTTGATCTTTCCCTACTTTATCCACCAAATTTTTGTTCTGCATTATATGTAGCACAAGAGAGTGTACCCTGAAACCACACACACTCGGCAAAGCCTTTAAAAATTATATGTGGCACAGGAGAGTACCACTGGACTGGAGTTATACAGCAATACCACTGGACTTATACTGCAGAATCAGTGAAATTTGTAATATGGCAGTAACAACAATGGACTTATACTGCAGAATGAGTGAACTTTGTAATATAGCAGTGCCACTGGACTTATACTGCAGAATCAGTGAAATTTGTAATATGGCAGTAACAACAATGGACTTATACTGCAGAATGAGTGAACTTTGTAATATTGCAGTACCACTGGACTTATACTGCAGAATGAGTGAAATTTGTAATATGGCAGTAACAACAATGGACTTATACTGCAGAATCAGTGAAATTTGTAATATGGCAGTAACAACAATGGACTTATACTGCCGAATGAGTGAACTTTGTAATATTGCAGTACCACTGGACTTATACTGCAGAATGATTGAACTTTGTAATATAGCAGTACCACTGGACTTATACTGCAGAATCAGTGAAATTTGTAATATGGCAGTAACAACAATGGACTTATACTGCAGAATGAGTGAACTTTGTAATATAGCAGTACCACTGGACTTATACTGCAGAATCAGTGAAATTTGTAATATGGCAGTAACAACAATGGACTTATACTGCAGAATGAGTGAACTTTGTAATATTGCAGTAACACTGGACTTATACTGCAGAATCAGTGAAATTTGTTATATGGCAGTAACAACAATGGACTTATACTGCAGAATGAGTGAACTTTGCAATATTGCAGTACCACTGCACTTATACTGCAGAATGAGTGAACTTTGTAATAAAGCAGTACCACTGGACTTATACTGCAGAATCAGTGAAATTTTAATATGGCAGTAACAACAATGGACTTATACTGCAGAATGAGTGAACTTTGTAATATTGCAGTACCACTGGACTTATACTGCAGAATGAGTGAAATTTGTAATATGGCAGTAACAACAATGGACTTATACTGCAGAATGAGTGAACTTTGTAATATTGCAGTACCACCGGACTTATACTGCACAATGAGTGAACTTTGTAATATTGCAGTACCACTGGACTTATACTGCAGAATGAGTGAACTTTGTAATATAGCAGTACCACTGGACTTATACTGCAGAATCAGTGAAATTTGTAATGTGGCAGTAACAACAATGGACTTATACTGCAGAATGAGTGAACTTTGTAATATTGCAGTACCACTGGACTTATACTGCAGAATGAGTGAACTTTGTAATATTGCAGTACCACTGGACTTATACTGCAGAATTAGTGAAATTTGTAATATGGCAGTAACAACAATGGACTTATACTGCAGAATGAGTGAACTTTGTAATATTGCAGTACCACTGGACTTATACTGCAGAATGAGTGAACTTTGTAATATTGCAGTACCACTGGACCTATACTGCAGAATCAGTGAACTTTGTAATATAGCAGTACCACTGGACTTATACTGCAGAATCAGTGAAATTTGTAATGTGGCAGTAACAACAATGGACTTATACTGCAGAATGAGTAAACTTTGTAATATTGCAGTACCACTGGACTTATACTGCAGAATGAGTGAACTTTGTAATATTGCAGTACCACTGGACTTATACTGCAGAATTAGTGAAATTTGTAATATGGCAGTAACAACAATGGACTTATACTGCAGAATGAGTGAACTTTGTAATATTGCAGTACCACTGGACTTATACTGCAGAATGAGTGAACTTTGTAATATTGCAGTACCACTGGACTTATACTGCAGAATGAGTGAAATTTGTAATATTGCAGTACCACTGGACTTATACTGCAGAATGAGTGAACTTTGTAATATTGCAGTACCACTGGACTTATACTGCAGAATCAGTGAACTTTGTAATATAGCAGTACCACTGGACTTATACTGCAGAATCAGTGAAATTTGTAATATGGCTGTAACAACAATGGACTTATACTGCAGAATGAGTGAACTTTGTAATATTGCAGTACCACTGGACTTATACTGCAGAATGAGTGAACTTTGTAATATTGCAGTACCACTGGACTTATACTGCAGAATGAGTGAACTTTGTAATATTGCAGTACCACTGGACTTATACTGCAGAATGAGTGAAATTTGTTATATGGCGGTAACAACAATGGACTTATACTGCCGAATGAGTGAAATTTGTAATATTGCAGTACCACTGGACTTATAATGCAGAATCAGTGAAATTTGTAATATGGCAGTAACAACAATGGACTTATACTGCAGAATGAGTGAACTTTGTAATATTGCAGTACCACTGGACTTATACTGCAGAATGAGTGAACTTTGTAATATTGCAGTACCACTGGACTTATACTGCAGAATCAGTGAAATTTGTAATATGGCAGTAACAACAATGGACTTATACTGCAGAATGAGTGAACTTTGTAATATTGCAGTACCACTGGACTTATACTGCAGAATGAGTGAACTTTGTAATATAGCAGTACCACTGGACTTAAACTGCTGAATCAGTGAAATTTGTAATATGGCAGTAACAACAATGGACTTATACTGCAGAATGAGTGAAATTTGTAATATTGCAGTACCACTGGACTTATACTGCAGAATGAGTGAACTTTGTAATATTGCAGTACCACTGGACTTATACTGCAGAATCAGTGAAATTTGTAATGTGGCAGTAACAACAATGGACTTATACTGCAGAATGAGTAAACTTTGTAATATTGCAGTACCACTGGACTTATACTGCAGAATCAGTGAACTTTGTAATATAGCAGTACCACTGGACTTATACTGCAGAATCAGTGAAATTTGTAATGTGGCAGTAACAACAATGGACTTATACTGCAGAATGAGTAAACTTTGTAATATTGCAGTACCACTGGACTTATACTGCAGAATGAGTGAACTTTGTAATATTGCAGTACCACTGGACTTATACTGCAGAATTAGTGAAATTTGTAATATGGCAGTAACAACAATGGACTTATACTGCAGAATGAGTGAACTTTGTAATATTGCAGTACCACTGGACTTATACTGCAGAATGAGTGAACTTTGTAATATTGCAGTACCACTGGACTTATACTGCAGAATGAGTGAAATTTGTAATATTGCAGTACCACTGGACTTATACTGCAGAATGAGTGAACTTTGTAATATTGCAGTACCACTGGACTTATACTGCAGAA
The DNA here is from genome assembly GCF_038048845.1 of Mixophyes fleayi. Lineage (NCBI taxonomy): Eukaryota > Metazoa > Chordata > Amphibia > Anura > Limnodynastidae > Mixophyes > Mixophyes fleayi. The sequence continues at coordinate 216,942,842 of NC_134403.1, read as the reverse complement.
TCAGTGAACTTTGTAATATAGCAGTACCACTGGACTTATACTGCAGAATCAGTGAAATTTGTAATATGGCTGTAACAACAATGGACTTATACTGCAGAATGAGTGAACTTTGTAATATTGCAGTACCACTGGACTTATACTGCAGAATGAGTGAACTTTGTAATATTGCAGTACCACTGGACTTATACTGCAGAATGAGTGAAATTTGTTATATGGCGGTAACAACAATGGACTTATACTGCCGAATGAGTGAAATTTGTAATATTGCAGTACCACTGGACTTATAATGCAGAATCAGTGAAATTTGTAATATGGCAGTAACAACAATGGACTTATACTGCAGAATGAGTGAACTTTGTAATATTGCAGTACCACTGGACTTATACTGCAGAATGAGTGAACTTTGTAATATTGCAGTACCACTGGACTTATACTGCAGAATCAGTGAAATTTGTAATATGGCAGTAACAACAATGGACTTATACTGCAGAATGAGTGAACTTTGTAATATTGCAGTACCACTGGACTTATACTGCAGAATGAGTGAACTTTGTAATATAGCAGTACCACTGGACTTAAACTGCTGAATCAGTGAAATTTGTAATATGGCAGTAACAACAATGGACTTATACTGCAGAATGAGTGAACTTTGTAATATTGCAGTACCACTGGACTTATACTGCAGAATGAGTGAACTTTGTAATATTGCAGTACCACTGGACTTAGACTGCAGGATTGTTTTGGGATATTTTTATTTTTTTTATAATTACTTTTTTTTTTATAACTTTTTTTGAAATTTTTTATAATTTGGGAATAATGGGGAAATAACAATGCCCTTAGAAGGACAGAGCACAGGACACAGCACCACTGGACTGAACAGGACACAGCACAGGACCCAGCAGCACCACTGAACTCAGAAGGACAGAGCACAGGACACAGCACCACTGGACTGAGCAGAACACAGAACACAGCACAGCACAGAACTGAACAGCACGAGATATAGCAGGACAGAGGACCACCTAACACACCCTCCCTCTACCCTGATCAATGCCCGAGTGAAGATGGCGGCGACTAGCGGGGAATTTATAGGATCCGAGTATCGCGAAATCCGACAGCGGGATTATGACTCAGAGCCTCGCTTTCAGTTTTGCAATTGGCGGGAATATCCGGATCTGTCTCGGATCCGGCTCGGATCCGCAATGTTCGGGTGGGCTCGGATTTCAGAAATCCGAGTGCGCTCATCTCTATTTTTTTTCAAAATTCTCATTTGTTTTTTGAAATTCTCATGTTGATATGCTTTGAGTTATATTGTTAACTAAAGTACATCAACTTTGCATTTGCAGTTTGTCATCTGTTTATGTTTTGAGTTATACAGTATAACAACGTTTACTGCTGTTGTCTTAAAAAAAAACCCATAAAAAAGGAAAACTGAGAGCTACGTTTAACATTTATTATGACTTTAACAGAAATATCCTTTTACATGTTATTTACTCTGTTCTGTGTTAGATCAATGCAAGTTTTATTAAGTTTATGTAAGGCCAGATTGCAGACATGAAGAGGGCATTTAGTGAGAAGCTCTGTTCACTGTAGCAGTGCTCTGGTTTAAGATGATTTATTTGCAGATCCAACAGTTCACAGTATATTTATTGTCTTTGACATTAATTTAAGGTAGTATTATTGAAATAAGCTTTTCACAAGTTACTGTAAAAACCCCACCTGTCTCAGACAATCAATTATTTTCTCTCTACTGGAAAACCTCCAACTACTTTTATGCAGTTTGTAATATTTGGGTTAGAAGTGTTTTGGTTGTATACCCTCCAACATGTCCCATATTACCCATGAGACAAAGATCTGCTCCCATTTTCCCTCTTATTTTCCTGATGCAGTAACCATGACTTAATTATATTAAAAGTGCACATTTAACATTAATAAATGTATTCATTTGAGATTAGTTTAATTGCTACACTCAATAATTCAACACAGCCGCAGTTATTGCAATTGTTAATATTTATAAAATTCAGCCTTTTTTGTTTCCACCTATGGTACTTTTTGCCAAGTGTAGCAGGTGAGGACATTACATTTATTTGCTGAAACCAGACACAGGGGTGTTACAGCCAATCAGGTAACATATTCAGGCAGTGAAAAATATATTGTATAACATTCTCCACAGTTAGCCAATGAGACAACACTCAACCTGGCTTGTAATCTATTCAACCTAACAATAAGTTGTCACACGCCGGCCCAGCGGACGGGTACCGACGTTGTTACCTTCCTCCTGTAAGCGGTGATCAGGGTGTGCTGACTTCATTCTCGGATCAACATCCTTTTAAAGTAATTCTATCGTTTTAAAATAAGCATTGCCCACTCAATTGTATGTGTTTCCAAAGCACAAAGTGATTTATTATAGTAGATGTAAATAGTCAACAATTCAATACATTATTATATTATGATAAAGTACAGTACAGCCAATACCAAAAGATAAGTACATACCAATGCAATCGCTTGCGCACGCTGCCACCTACGGTACCCGGTGGACAGTATATCTGTTAGAATACTGTGTCAGAGTTGACTGAGGGCCAGGATGTGTGCAGCTATGATTATATACAGTACAGTGTTACACTTGAACAATAGAGATGACGTAGATTGTTCCTATAGGTCCAGACGTTGGGTGGGTCCAGTATAAACAGATCATAGGTTGATTCAATCTAAGGAATCCAAAGGTGGGGGTCATCTCTCCAGGGGGTCTGCTCCTTTCATAGCCAGCATCATAAAAAGGATTATTCCCTAATATCAATAACTAAAGTATACAATGTGCGATCTCTTTGCCGACTGCACCGGACAGCTGCTGATGATTAGGGGAACAATATGATATCAGGCATGACACCTTTCCTATAACCTAAACCTTTAATAACACTACAATGTACATATAATCACTATATATATATATATATAGACTAATAATAAACCAAATACTATCTGCTCTTGAATTACAGTGTAACAGAACCAATATGAAATTATATAAATAACTAAATGTTGTAATGCGAGTGTGTGCGTGCGTATTTTACAATCCGAACGCACCACACCACGTGTTACGTGGCGTACGGATCGCATTTGCATGGCTAAACAATATTAAACCAATATACTTTCGTTCATCCAATTATACGACTTCAACAATCCACCCTCCAGTCTCTTGTTCTGCGCATGTGCTACTAACTACCCTCTCTTATGACCTTCTACCTGTTCCCATTGGTCCTAGCATTTTGGAGCACTATTTAAACCTCCCATTTCCTTCTGCCCGATGCCTGTTCTTCGAGTTACTCACTCTCAGTAAGGATCTGGCTTCCTTCGGTCTGACTCACCTGCTGTTGCTCTGTACGAACGTCCTCGGATCAGCTGAGATTCTCTCCATCGCTGCCTCTAATAGAACTGCTTGCTGCACCTGTACTCACCTGCTGCTGCTCTGATCTACCATCTACGGACCAGCTAAGTTTCACTTCGCTACTATTTCTATTTGAACTACCGTTGTACCAGTAACTCATCTGTTGCTCTGAATCACCATCTACGGATCAGCTAAGTTCTACTCCTTTACTGCTTCTATATTTGAACTGCCGCTGTAAAGTAATTCAACTGCAGTTGCTCTGAGTTACCATCTCCGGATCAGCTAAGTTCTATTCCATCATTGCCTCTATTGGAACTGTCGCTGTACCAGTAATTCACCTGCTGTTGCTCTGAGTTACCATCTATGGATCAGCTAGTTCTATTCCGCTATTGCCCTCATTGAACTGCCGCTGTATCAGTATCCATCTGCAGTTGTCCTGACTTACCATCTACGTCTCAGCTATTCTATTTCAGCATTACTTCCATTTGCACTACCGCTGAACCAGTGACTCTCCTGTTGTTGCTTCAAGTTACCACTTACAGATTTGCCACTCCATCGCTACTTTCTCCGCTACACTATCGATGCTCTGCATTCCTATGAGACTTGTCCCTTCGTTATTACCTTCAGTGCCTCTCTGACTTGTAATCACCGCTCTGCTGTATCAAGCTCCATCAGTTACTCTGCCAACACTCATTCAGGGAACCGCGACCTGCGGGATATGAGCAGCGAAATCCATACCTTCTTGCAGGGGTCACTGGTGAAAACTAGGGATGTGCACCGGCGAATTTTGGTGTCTCGTGTTTTGTGTTTTGGATTCAGATTTTTTTGAGGTTTTGGGTTCGGATTTGAGGTTTTGGATTCGGATTTTTTTTGAAAAAAGCATAAAAAGTTCAAAAATCAAGTGTTTGGGCTTATTTTCACTCCTACGCTATAATTAACCTCAATAACATTCAATAACAATCATTTCCACTAATTTACAGTGTATTCTGAACACCTCACAATATTGTTATTAGTCCAAAACGTTGCAACGAGGTATCTTTCTGGACTGCGTAGTGGAGTGGTCCCCACAATATAATAAGAAAACCATCAACTGGTCTTAATTACACCAAAAATTGTACCTGGACTGCGTAGAGGAGTGGTCACCACAATATAATAAGAAAACCATCAACTGGTCTGAATCGCACCAAAAATTGTACCTGGACTGCGTAGAGGAGTGGTCACCACAATATAATAAGAAAACCATCAACTGGTCTTAATTACAACAAAAATTGCATCTGGACTGCGTAGAGGAGTGGTCACCATAATATAATTTAAAAACCCTCAACTGGTCTGAATCGCACCAAAAAATGTACCTGGACTGCGTAGAGGAGTGGTCACCACAATATAATAAGAAAACCATCAACTGGTCTGAATCGCACCAAAAATTGTACCTGGACTGCGTAGAGGAGTGGTCACCACAATATAATAAGAAAACCATCAACTGGTCTGAATCGTACCAAAAAATGTACCTGGACTGCGTAGAGGAGTGGTCACCACAATATAATTTAAAAACCCTCAACTGGTCTGAATTGCACCAAAAAATGTACCTGGACTGCGTAGAGGAGTGGTCACTACAATATAATAAGAAAACCATCAACTGGTCTTAATTACACCAAAAATTGTACCTGGACTGCGTAAAGGAGTGGTCACCACAATATAATAAGAAAACCATCAACTGGTCTGAATCGCACCAAAAAATGTACCTGGACTGCGTAGAGGAGTGGTCACCACAATATAATTTAAAAACCCTCAACTGGTCTGAATCGCACCAAAAAATGTACCTGGACTGCATAGAGGAGTGGTCATCACAATATAATAAGAAAACCATCAACTGGTCTTAATTACACCAAAAATTGTACCTGGACTGCGTAGAGGAGTGGTCACCACAATATAATAAGAAAATTATCAACTGGTCTTAATTACACCAAAAATTGTATCTGGACTGCGTAGAGGAGTGGTCACCACAATATAATTTAAAAAACCTCAACTGGTCTGAATCGCACCAAAAATTGTACCTGGACTGTGTAGAGGAGTGGTCACCACAATATAATAAGAAAACCATCAACTGGTCTGAATCGCACCAAAAAATGTACCTGGACTGCGTAGAGGAGTGGTCACCACAATATAATTTAAAAACCCTCAACTGGTCTGAATCGCACCAAAAAATGTACCTGGACTGTGTAGAGGAGTGGTCACCACAATATAATAAGAAAACCATCAACTGGTCTTAATTACACCAAAAATTGTATCTGAACTGCGTAGAGGAGTGGTCACCACAATATAATAAGAAAACCATCAACTGGTGTTAATTACACCAAAAATTGTATCTGGACTGCGTAGAGGAGTGGTCACCACAATTTAATTTAAAAACCCTCAAATGGTCTGAATCCCACCAAAAATTGTACCTGGACTGCGTAGAGGAGTGGTCACCACAATATAATTTAAAAACCCTCAACTGGTCTGAATCGCACCAAAAAATGTACCTGGACTGCGTAGAGGAGTGGTCACCACAATATAATAAGAAAACCATCAACTGGTCTGAATCGCACCAAAAATTGTACCTGGACTGCGTAGAGGAGTGGTCACCACAATATAATAAGAAAACCATCAACTGGTCTTAATTACACCAAAAATTGCATCTGGACTGCGTAGAGGAGTGGTCACCATAATATAATTTAAAAACCCTCAACTGGTCTGAATCGCACCAAAAAATGTACCTGGACTGCGTAGAGGAGTGGTCACCACAATATAATAAGAAAACCATCAACTGGTCTGAATCGCACCAAAAATTGTACCTGGACTGCGTAGAGGAGTGGTCACCACAATATAATAAGAAAACCATCAACTGGTCTGAATCGCACCAAAAAATGTACCTGGACTGCGTAGAGGAGTGGTCACCACAATATAATTTAAAAACCCTCAACTGGTCTGAATTGCACCAAAAAATGTACCTGGACTGCGTAGAGGAGTGGTCACTACAATATAATAAGAAAGCCATCAACTGGTCTTAATTACACCAAAAATTGTACCTGGAATGCGTAAAGGAGTGGTCACCACAATATAATAAGAAAACCATCAACTGGTCTGAATCGCACCAAAAAATGTACCTGGACTGCGTAGAGGAGTGGTCACCACAATATAATTTAAAAACCCTCAACTGGTCTGAATCGCACCAAAAAATGTACCTGGACTGCATAGAGGAGTGGTCATCACAATATAATAAGAAAACCATCAACTGGTCTAAATTACACCAAAAATTGTATCTGGACTGCGTAGAGGAGTGGTCACCACAATATAATTTAAAAACCCTCAACTGGTCTGAATCGCACAAAAAAATGTACCTGGACTGCGTAGAGGAGTGGTCACCACAATATAATAAGAAAACCATCAACTGGTCTTAATTACACCAAAAATTGTACCTGGACTGCGTAGAGGAGTGGTCACCACAATATAATAAGAAAATTATCAACTGGTCTTAATTACACCAAAAATTGTATCTGGACTGCGTAGAGGAGTGGTCACCACAATATAATTTAAAAAACCTCAACTGGTCTGAATCGCACCAAAAATTGTACCTGGACTGTGTAGAGGAGTGGTCACCACAATATAATAAGAAAACCATCAACTGGTCTGAATCGCACCAAAAAATGTACCTGGACTGCGTGGAGGAGTGGTCACCACAATATAATTTAAAAACCCTCAACTGGTCTGAATCGCACCAAAAAATGTACCTGAACTGCGTAGAGGAGTGGTCACCACAATATAATAAGAAAACCATCAACTGGTCTGAATCGCACCAAAAAATGTACCTGGACTGCGTAAAGGAGTGGTCACCACAATATAATTTAAAAACCCTCAACTGGTCTGAATCGCACCAAAAAATGTACCTGGACTGCGTAGAGGAGTGGTCACCACAATATAATTTAAAAACCCTCAACTGGTCTAAATCGCACCAAAAAATTTATCTGGACTGCGTAGAGGAGTGGTCCCTACAATATAATTAAAAAATCCTCCAAGGGTCTGAATCACACCAAAAAATTTATCTGGACTGCGTAGAGGAGTGGTCACCACAATATAATTTAAAAACCCTCAAATGGTCTGAATCCCACCACAAATTGTACCTGGACTGCGTAGAGGAGTGGTCACCCCAATATAATAAGAAAACCATCAACTGGTCCTAATTACACCAAAAATTATACCTGGACTGCGCAGAGGAGTGGTCACCACAATATAATAAGAAAACCATCAACTGGTCTGAATCGCACCAAAAAATGTACCTGGACTGCGTAGAGGGGTGGTGACCACAATATAATTTAAAAACCCTCAACTGGTCTGAATCGCACCAAAAAATGTACCTGGACTGCATAGAGGAGTGGTCACCACAATATAATTTAAAAACCCTCAACTGGTCTGAATCGCACCAAAAAATGTACCTGGACTGCATAGAGGGGTGGTCACCACAATATAATTTAAAAACCCTCAACTGGTCTGAATCGCACCAAAAAATGTACCTGGACTGCATAGAGGAGTGGTCACCACAATATAATTTAAAAACCCTCAACTGGTCTGAATCGCACCAAAAAATGTACCTGGACTGCGTAGAGGAGTGGTCACCACAATATAATAAGAAAACCATCAACTGGTGTTAATTACACCAAAAATTGTACCTGGACTGCGTAGAGGAGTGGTCACCACAATATAATAAGAAAACCATCAACTGGTCTGAATCGCACCAAAAAATGTACCTGGAGTGCGTAAAGGAGTGGTCACCACAATATAATTTAAAAACCCTCAACTGGTCTGAATCGCACCAAAAAATGTACCTGGACTGCGTAGAGGAGTGGTCACCACAATATAATTTAAAAACCCTCAACTGGTCTAAATCGCACCAAAAAATTTATCTGGACTGCGTAGAGGAGTGATCCCTACAATATAATTAAAAAATCCTCCAAGGGTCTGAATCACACCAAAAAATTTATCTGGACTGCGTAGAGGAGTGGTCACCACAATATAATTTAAAAACCCTCAAATGGTCTGAATCCCACCACAAATTGTACCTGGACTGCGTAGAGGAGTGGTCACCCCAATATAATAAGAAAACCATCAACTGGTCCTAATTACACCAAAAATTATACCTGGACTGCGTAGAGGAGTGGTCACCACAATATAATAAGAAAACCATCAACTGGTCTGAATCGCACCAAAAATTGTATCTGGACTGCGTAGAGGAGTGGTCACCACAATATAATTTAAAAACCCTCAACTGGTCTGAATCGCACAAAAAAATGTACCTGGACTGCGTAGAGGAGTGGTCACCACAATATAATAAGAAAACCATCAACTGGTCTTAATTACACCAAAAATTGTACCTGGACTGCGTAGAGGAGTGGTCACCACAATATAATAAGAAAATTATCAACTGGTCTTAATTACACCAAAAATTGTATCTGGACTGCGTAGAGGAGTGGTCACCACAATATAATTTAAAAAACCTCAACTGGTCTGAATCGCACCAAAAATTGTACCTGGACTGTGTAGAGGAGTGGTCACCACAATATAATAAGAAAACCATCAACTGGTCTGAATCGCACCAAAAAATGTACCTGGACTGCGTGGAGGAGTGGTCACCACAATATAATTTAAAAACCCTCAACTGGTCTGAATCGCACCAAAAAATGTACCTGAACTGCGTAGAGGAGTGGTCACCACAATATAATAAGAAAACCATCAACTGGTCTGAATCGCACCAAAAAATGTATCTGGACTTTGTAGAGGGGTGGTCACCACAATATAATTTAAAAACCCTCAACTGGTCTGAATTCGCACCAAAAAATGTACCTGGACTGCATAGAGGAGTGGTCACCACAATATAATTTAAAAACCCTCAACTGGTCTGAATCGCACCAAAAAATGTACCTGGACTGCGTAGAGGATTGGTCACCACAATATAATTAAAAAACCCTCCACGGGTCTGAATTCCACCAAAAAAGTTTATGGACTGCATAGTGTCGTGTTCCCCACAATATTATTTAAAAATTTTGCAGCAACAGTCAACGTTGTTTATTATCTGATACACCTCTATCTGGACTGCATAGTGGAGTGGCCCCGGTACTAAATTTGGTACCGGGACCACAATACCTCCTCCAACTTCCAAGTGTAGTGTTTATAACATATAAACACTACAGTAATTCTAGCACGTCAATACCTCTTGTTTAAAATAATGACAGGGCATTTTACTTTTGGTTTAATTTTTTGAATTTGTTGACATTTTGTTTTACTTTTTGAACATGGCAAACGACTGTTGAATGGTCACATAATGCCAAAAAAAGAGTTGCAAGATGGAATTGTCCTTGGGCCCTCCCACCCACCCTTATGTTGTTGAAATAGGACATGCACACTTTAAAAAACCAATCATTTCAGCGACAGGGCCTACCAAACAACTGTGGCTGAAATGATTGGTTTGTTTGGGCCCCCACACCAAAAAAACAATTAATCTCTCCCTGTACAAACTAAACAGGCTCTACTGAGGAAAGATGTCGTCCTCATCCTCAACCTCTGTTTCCTCTCCCCCTACAGTGTGTACTTCCTCCTCCTCACACATTATCAATTCGTCCCCGCTGGACTCCACAACCACAGGTCCCTCTGTACTATCTGGAGGGCAGTGCTGTACTTCATTGAGGAATTGATTATTCATTTTTATAAACATCATTTTTTCAACGTTGTGAGGAAGCAACCTCCTTCGCCGCTCACTGACCAGGTTCCCCGCTGCACTAAAAACTCTTTCCGAGTACACACTGGAGGTGGGACAACTCAGGTAAAATAGAGTCAGTTTGTACAGGGGCTTCCAAACTGCCTTTTTTTCCTGCCAGTAACAATATGGACTGTCTGACATGTCTATTTGGATGGTGTCAGCAAAATAATCCTCCACCATTTTTTCAATTGTGACAGCATCCAATGCAGCGACAGTAGACATGTCTGCAATGGTTGGCAGGTCCTTCAGTCTGGACCAGATGTTATCAGCATCCCTGCCAGCGACTCTTTTAGGAAAACTGAGCTTTTTCCTCGCAGCCATAGATGTGGAAGAAAATGAGGGTGGAGCTGTTGGCATGTCACGGTCCTCTTCAGAGGTCAATCTCCTGACCAGCAGGTCTTTGCACAGCTGTAGACTTGTGTCCGCCGGAAACAGAGACACAACATACGCTTTAAACTGAGGATCGAGCACGGTAGCCAGAATGTACTCCTCTGACTTTAAAAGAGTGACCACCCTCGGATCCTGGCAAAGCGTACGAAGGGCTACATCCACAAGAGCTACATGCTTGGTGTAATCGCAATGGTTTACCATCTCCTCCCTCACTTTCTCCAGCTGCTTCTGCAACAGCCTGATCAGGGTAATGACCTGACTCAAGCTGCCAGTGTCGGAACTGACTTCTCGTGTGGCAAGTTCAAACGGCTGGAGAACCTTGCACAACACGGAAATCAGTCTCCACTGCGCTTGAATCAGGCGCATCCCCACTCCTTTGCCTATGTCGTAGGTGGCTGTGTAGGCCTGAATGGCCTTTTGCTGCTCCTCCATCCTCCGCAGCATATAGAGGGTGGAGTTCCAGTGCGTCATAACCTCTTGTTTGAGGTGATGGCAGGGCAGGTTCATGGTTTTTTGATGTGCCTCTAGTCTGCGGTAGGCACTGGCTGAATGCCGAAAGTGTCCAGCAATTTTGCGCGCCACCGCAAGCATCTCCTGCACACCCCTGTCACTCTTGAGGTAATGCTGCATCACCAAATTAATGGTGTGGGCAAAACATGGGATGTGCTGTAAATTGCCCATATTTAATGCCCGCACAATGTTACTGGCATTGTCTGACACCACAAATCCCCATGAGAGTCTAAGTGGGGTAAGCCACTGGGAGATAATTTCCCTCATTTTCTCTAATATGTTGTCAGCGTTGTGCCTCTTATTAAAGCCTGTAATACACAATGTTGCCTGCCTTTGCACGAGCAGCCATTTTGTAGATGCTGCTACTGAAGCAGCTGTTGCTGCGGAAAGGGATGCATCTACCCAGTGGGCTGTCACAGTCATATAGTCCTTCGTTTCCCAGAACCACTTGTCCACATGTCCGTGGTTAAGTAGACAGTGGGTACAACCGCATTTTTTAGAGCACTGAGGACACTTGATCGTACTTCTATGTACATTTTTGGTATCGCCTGCCTAGTGAAGTGAAATCTCGACGGGATTTGGTACCGGGGACACAATACCTCCATCAACCCTCTAAATCCCACTCCACTGATGGCGGACACCGGGCGCACGTCTAACACCAACATTGCAGTTACAGCCGCAGTTATACGCTTTGCAATAGGGTGACTACTATCGTATTTTGTGGTCATGGCAAATGACTGTTTGACGGTCAATTGTTTTGTGAAAGACTTAGCGGTCTTACGACTTCCCCTCTGGGAAGATGACCGACTAACAGCAGCAACAGCAGCAGTGGCAGTAGTAGGCGTACCGCTGCAGGATTCCTCGGATGAATCCCGTATTGAAGAGTACTCAGTCTGGCTGCTGACTTGGGCTGCAGGACTGAATCTGATGGAGATCGTGGAGAAAGTTGACGAGGAGGGTGTTGCTGGTGTGTATCCAACTGGACCACGGGATTTAGGTGTCCCTGTACCGATGACGGTCCTAGCCCCAGTTCCTGAACTAAACACTGAACTATGAAGGTTATTCAGGTGACGTATAAGGGAGAATGTCCCTAGGTGGGCAAGATCCTTACTCCTGCTTATTTGAGCTTTACATAAGCTACATATGGCCATACATTGGTTGTCCGGATTTGGATAAAAATAACTCCAGACCGAAGAGGTGCATTTTTTGGTCTTCTGACCAGGCATGACGATGGGCTTTTTCATCCCATGGACATCAGCTGTTTCCCCCCCTGGTGCCTCATTTTCAATAACCACATCACCATCCTCATCATCAAGTTCCTCCACAGCGCCAGCTACATCATCAATAGCCTCCTCCCGAGCCACCTCTTCCCGTACAGTGATGGGAAGGTCAGGCTTGACAACCACCAACACCCTTGGACTCGCCTTGGGGATTTGTGATAATTTCTCTTTAGAAGGCAGAGTTGTTTGCTGTTTTGTTGCTGACAGCATAACTCTCTTCAGTTTTATGTAGGGGGGGAGGAGGAGGAGGGCTAAGATCCTTGGGTGAAGCTGAACCACTAGTCATGAACACGGGCCAGGGCCTAAGCTGTTCCTTGCCACTCCGTGTCGTAAATGGCATATTGGCAACTTTACGTTTCTCCTCAGATGATTTTAAGTTTCTCTTTTTGCTACTTTTACTTAACTTGGGCTTTTTGGATTTTACATGCCCTGTACTAGGAGATTGGGCATCGGGCTTGGAAGATGACGTTGATGGCATTTCATCATCTATGTCATGACTAGTGGTAGCAGCTTCAGCATTAGGAGGAAGTGGGTCTTAATCTTTCCCTACTTTATCCTCCAAATTTTTGGTCTCCATTATATGTAGCACAAGATACTGCAGAATGTGTGAACTTGGTAATAATGCAGTACCAATGGACTTATACTGCTGGATTGGTTTTGCAAATTTTGTTATAATTACTTTTTTTTAAAAAAAAAAATATATATTTTTTTTATAAGTTTTTTTCTATTTTTTAAAAACTTGGGAATAATGGGGAAATAACTATGCCCTTAGAAGCACAGAGCACAGGACACAGCACCACTGGACTGAACAGGACACAGTACAGGACCCAGCAGCACCACTGAACTCAGAAGGACAGAGCACAGGACACAGCACCACTGGACTGATACTGCAGAATGTGTGAACTTTGTAATATTGCAGTACCACTGGACTTTTACTGCTGAATGTGTGAACTTGGTAATATTGCAGTACCAATGGGCTTATACTGCAGGATTGGTTTTGCAAATTTTGTTGTAATTGATTTTTTTTTAAATTATTTTTTTGTATATTTTTTTATAACTTTTTTTACATTTTTTAAACACTTGGGAATAATGGGGAAATAACTATGCCCTTAGAAGCACAGAGCACAGGACACAGCATCACTGGACTGAACAAGACACAGCACAGGACCCAGCAGCACCACTGAACTCAAAATTGACAGAGCACAGCACACAGCACCACTGGACTGATACTGCAGAACACAGCACAGCACAGCACAGAACTAAACAGCACAGCACGAGATCTACCAGGACAGAGGACCACCTAACACACCCTCCCTCTACCCTGATCAATGCCCGAGTGAAGATGGCGGCGACTAGCGGGGAATTTATAGGATCCGAGTATCGCGAGATCCGGCAGCAGGATTATGACTCCGAGCCTCGGTTTCAGGTTTTCATTTGGCGCCAATACCCGGATCTGTCTCGGATCAGACTCGGATTGGCAACGTTCGGGTGGGCTCGGATTCACGAAATCCGAGTGCGCTCATCTCTAGTGAAAACCACCTACCCATTAGACTCCGCGCCCCTGAATGAGCTTTATTTTTTGACAGTACAAGGGATCCACTAAATATCCAATGGATTCGTGACAGCCCAGCTGTGGGGCTGTGCCCCCTACCTAGCTCTAGGCCTAACGCCTGGACCTAACTAAGGGCCTTGTGCCCTATTGTGGGGCTGAGCACTCTACCTACACATTGGGCCTAAAGCCCAGGGCTAAATAAGGGCCTTGTGCCTTGCTTCTGGGGCTATGCCCCCTACTGGAACTATTGGCCTACGCTCGCTAATAGCCTACAGTGGCCACCCCTAACTGCAACTCAGGTTTAATGCCTGATGTGTGGCTCGGGCCTTGTGCCCAGGGAAAGATGGATGCTTAAGGAGAGTGTCTAGAGTGCGGGCGCACGCTCGGGAGAGGTGGTGCCCCAGGGGCCTTACCTGTTCCAGGGATGCTTCAGCGTACGTCCTCTTCTGGCCTTTCAGGGATGGCCGCCGGGACTCCTCTCTTCTTCTATGTGCCGTCGGGTCTTCAATAGTAGACAGAGTTGCTCTCAGCCCTGACAAGGACTCACTGTCTCTGCTGCCGGCCAGTCTTCTTTCTTCTTCCGCCGCAGTCCCACGTGGTCTGCTCTCCTCGATCTCTGCCGTTGACTGGCCTGTCGGATGCCGATGCGGGCGCCCTAAATAGACGTCGGCGTGTAGACAACTGATGACGTCAGCACGCCGCCGCAAGCCTGGATTGCCTCGCGGTGGCGTCACTGTTTAAATGGCCGGTCAGAGAGCTCTGATTGGCTCCCTGACCCGGCAACAGATCTTACATCCTCATAGACAGTGTGCCAGAGATCATCTTTCTTTCCACATGCTGCTGAATCTGTCTCTTCTCTGGCACTGGGGAATAGCCACCAGCCAGGGCAAAAATGGAGACCTGTGGAAAGGTCATTCATTTGAGAAGTAAACATTTTTTTGGTACAAATAAATAGCATGCTATTGTACTTCTTGATGTACTATCAAAGGTTTCATTTCATGTGACTGATGCATGTTAACCGGATAGTAATCCATAAGGGGCATACCTACAAATGGTTGAACCTCACAATAAAACAGAAATCCATCAGGGCCATCTTAACAACATTATGGGCCCCCGGGCAAAGCAGTGCACCGGGGCCCCTAGATATAGATATATAGATGGATACAGATACAGATATAGATATATATACATATTGATATATATAGGTACATTTCTATATGCGTATATCTAATGTGATTGGGATAAGAGTCCACCTTGTGTCCGTGTGGATTAATCTCCATCTGGGGATCATTCTTAGTTTTATAATTGTGTTTATCTTTTTAATAAATGTGTAACTGGTGTGTGTGTGTGTGTGTGTGTGTGTGTGTGTGTGTGTGTGTGTGAAATATATAGAGATAGAGATTGATAGATGTACTTGCTCAGTGACCATTGTAGGTTTTTTTGCAGGTTTTTTTCTTTTGCAGGATTATTCATTCTTATTAAGAGCTGTTCTCTCAAGTGCCATTTTAGAAGAGACATTGTGTACGGAGGAGGTTAGCTGTGGTGTTCAGCTGATAAAATAGCATTCAGGGTGAACTAGGGACATAGGAAAGCCATAGAATCCTGTCATCTATGTAAACCAGTTCTGTAGAGAATAGGCAGGTACAAAAGTTTTCTGATCAATTGCTTTTAATTTCAATCTTAATACACTTTACACAGACTAGTGGCTACTGGTTGTTGTTAATGCATTGCATATATATAATCGCACTAGACAGTATATAGAGACTGAGTTCGATATCATTCTGAACTAACTAGTATATTCTTTGAGAAAAACAGTGCTTTTGCTGTCAGACTATTAGCAGCAGAATCTAAAATACAAACAGAAATATTTCTTTTAAAAGTGAATGTTTTTCTGTGGGCAGTGACAACTGAAATAATTTTGAAAAAAAATGGGTGTGAGATTCAGTAGCAGTTGCACACTCCAAAAAAGATTTATATTCTAATCTCTTCTATTTTTCAATACTTTTATATTTTGGAATGCCCAGCCTGTCTCAGATACAGCAATCTGAACACGTGGCCGTGACTGACTTCACCTTAGTCAGATAGCAATGAATACACCTTTTCTGCCACCACAAAGGATTTATTATGGTGTCCTTACTGTCAAAGTCGTATAATTGGATGAACGAAAGTATATTGGTTAATATTGTTTTGTTGTGGGATTGCTACACGTGGCATACTGCGATCGCACGGTAAAATACGCACACACTCGCACTACAACATTTAGTTATTTATATATTTCATATATAAAATGATTCCGATCCACAGTGATTTATGAGCAGATAGTATTTAGTTTATTATTAGTTTATATATTATGATTATATGTACACTTTAGTGTTATTTAAAGTTCAGGTTATAGGAAATGTGTCATATCTGATATCATTTTATTCCCCTATTCATCAGCAGTTGTCCGGTTCTTTCGCCGTAAAGATCACATATTGCATACTCTAGTTATTGATGTTAGGGAATAAATAGTCAGAGTGATATCAAACTGTAAAATGCTAATGGACTAGTTGTAACTGGTTTCTGGGCGGGAGAATCATCTGGAATGTTGACCTCAGCCTTTGAGGGGGTTGTTTGAACTAGCCTATGACCTGTTTACCCTGGACCCACCTGAAGTCTGGACCTATAGAAGCAAGCCACATCATCTACATTGTTCTCTCTGTAACACTGAATGTATATAATCATAGCTGCGCTCCCACTAGTTTCAGTCATTCTCTGACCACAAGAGTGAACTACTGTTCACTGGTACCCGTGGGAGCGCAGCGAAGCGCATTGCGAACGCAGCGGTATGTATGTATCTTTTGTTATTGGCTGTACTATACTGTATTATAATCATGTGTTGAATTGTTAAACTTTGCATCTGTTAAAATAAATTACTTTGTGCTTCGGAAACACAATACAATCGCCTATGCAATGCTTATTTGAAAACGATAGAATTACTTTAATAATTTGGGGGCTCTGAGTTTGGAGGTTACGTTATCGGAAGGTATGCAACTCTTACGGATTTCGGTTCCTCACCAAAGGGTGGAAGACGCGTCACATATGGGAAAGAACGCAATGTGTTCAAAACCTGTTGTTCACTCTGTGTTGAGAAACCGAATGTCCGTTGTTGCATAATCTGAAGGAATGCTAACTTGAATCTAGGGACAAGAAAGAAAAATGTTTCTTTTAATTGTCATTTTGCTTTTTCAAAGGTATTGCATTGCATAGAGTATGTGTACTTTCTGCTTAGCGTATATGTGTACTTCCGGTATTCTTGCCATGTGTTCAAACAATCATGTTCATAGTCTGTTATATATGTATAGTATAATCATTTGTTAAAACCTCTGAAAAATATTACCATTGTTTGGGAAATCTATTTTCTGTGCAGAAAACAAAAGGTTGTATGTGAATGCTATGCATAAAGATAAGAGAAGAGTTTGAAACTATTGAAAAGAGATAGATAAGGCTAGAGGAAATACGTCCACTGCCATTAGAGATCTCTAGCGGTAGATTGTTTATAGCAAGGGGTTGAAATTGTTTGCTGGAAGGGACAGAGCACTACGGTGTTATCTGTGGTCCGCATAAAGAGTATTGTTCAAAATAAGTGATAAACATACGCTAGAGATGGCCAATGTACTGCCTAGGGAAGGCCTTATTGATTCAGCAAGATTTCTCATGTGTAAGAAATATGGTGCAAATGAACGGGTGTGGGTCAAGATGACCAAGGATTGTGAGAGACCTTTCCCAAACATAGGTAGTTTTGAGTCGGAGGTGTTAAATAATGTTAGAGATAAAGTACGGCTGATTAAATCAACAAAAACGAGAATTGAACATGATGACTGTTTAAAATTGTGGCAACAAGAAGGGTACATGTGGCAAGGAAGCGCATGTTTAGCGGAAGTGAGTGTACCGGAAATAAGCGTTCCAGAAGTACGCGTTGCAAAGTGTGGAGAACTGAGCGCAAGCACGCCTCCGACAAATTCGGTCGGGGCGGAAAGTACAGCCAATACCAAAAATAAAAAAAACTGTAACTTGTATATTGTTTTAAGTAATGTTAAAAGTTATGTTTCAGGACAAAGAAAAGGAACGGTTCCGCGAGCAGGGACTGCGGCTGAAATTGGTGAGAATAATGTAGAGATTAATAAAAGGGGAGACATCCATTATACTGCAACAGAAATTCCAACAACTAGTTCAGAATGTAGTGATTTGGTAGGTCTGCATCCTGTCCGCACAATAGCAGTTTCCAATGGGAAGGCGGACAGAGATGGGGAAGTTCCTTTAAGACATGTAACAAAGCATGATCCATGGACTAGGTCTGAAATGTTTTAAATTTTGTCTGATTTCCCTGATCCTAGAAAAGATTTGGCCAAATGTCAGAAGTTATTAGATATTATAGTAATGTGTACGAGCCAACTAATAATGATTGGCGAGTATTATTGAAGACCTGTCTTCCTCTCAATACTCATATACAAAAGTTCATTAAGGATTGTATGTTGGAGGAGGATAGATCCTCAACAGAGGGTGATAACCATGAAAATATTAAACGCATAATTTCTCAGTTGGCCATATACTTTTCTACGATAGTGGACAGCAGTAAAATTTTTACTATCAAACAAAAGGATAGTGACAATGCAGCAGACTATTTTTGCAGGGCTCTGATAGCGATGGCCAAATACACTGGGGTATCAGACATAAAAGATAATGTACACTACAGAGAGGTTGCTGTTTCAGTCTTAATGGATGGCCTCAGGGAAAATTTGAAAAGCAGGGTGCAAACTTCATTACCACACTGGAAAGGAATCGCTGTAAATGATCTCAGGGAGTCAGCCATAGAACATGATAAAAGAATAAATAAACAGAAAAAGACATTAAGGGATAGGGTAATGATGGTAAGTATCCCAGCACTAGAGGGACTGCACACACGACCACAGTATAATAACACCTGGTTTAAGGAACAGAAACAATATGAGACAAGAAAATGTTACAGTTGCAGAGAAGAAGGACATATTAGGAAGGATTGTAGGAAAGAAAAACACAGTCCTAGAGGAGGGTCACATAAACACCCACAAAGAAGGCACACACAAGTCTCAGAGGTTTTCCAACAGGCATCTGCACACATCACAGCAGTAAATGTTTTGAGGCAGAACTATAGTCAACTTAAAAAGTCAGGTTATATCTGTAGTCATACAACCAGGCAAGGTAAAGGTTAAACCGTGGTAAGTATTAACATGCAGGTTTAGAAAAGGACTGATTTAAAAAGTAATCTTTGTTGATTTTGCTTGTTTGTTTTATGTTGTCATGTTTGCTTTCCTGATCGCTGGCCGAGGGTAAAGAATGAAAATGTTTGTTTCGTTTGCTGTTTTAAGATAACTATCTTGTTTTTCTTCTCACAGATAAGGGTAGACGAAAGAAATATAGACTTAGTGCTTAAAGGGGTGGGATAGAGAAATGGGAAAATTACTCTTGAAAGACTACTTAACAATGGATCATTGGAACACTCTTTGTTTTAGGCTGCAGTAACTCATGATAATTTGTTTGGCTGAAAATCATTATCCAAAAATGAAGTATGTACATACTTTGCTCCAAAATATCGTTTTATGTATCTCAGATGAGTCACCAAGAGTTAATTTTTTCCATTTCTCTGTCATAAGTCAGGAAGTCCGTTGCAAAGGTATGTAGTTAATGTGATACTGAGTTCTTAATGAACAAATGACGGACAACACTGGATTGCACGGTTGATGTAAGACCCCCTAGTCAAGTATGGGGAGGGGCCATAGTTTAGCAAATAGCTAACGGGATTAGTGGAATGAATACAGCCATTTTTCCATAGAGTCCAATCCAGGTGTCATTTTTGCTGTAAAAATCTCCCTTTCTGCATGTCTGTTTGTTTTCAAACCCTTGTATTCAAATCTTTGTATTCCTATTATTCGTTGCTCTCCTATTTTCTCATTCTTTACATCTATGCTAGTATTTCTCTATCTTTTTTCTTGTATAGAGATACGAAAAGACATAGACACAGACTCATTAATGGGGCTAAGACATTTTTTTTACATAAAACAAACTCAGGGATATACACACTAGATTGACATGAGTTACAGAAACAGCTAGGGGTTTGGTGTTATGTGTATAGAAACTGCTAATGTAAAGCAGAAACATTTTTGTGTGGAAAAAATCATTCATGTTTTTAATTTAGATTGCATATCTGCTTTTTGCCTCCTGTACAAAATGTGCCTTTATATGTATGCACAAAGGGTGGGGAGGACAGGAGATTGCTGGAGGTTATACATACAGATATGCATCTCTGTGTTGAACATTGGAGTGGGATTTTTGCCACAAGATATGACATAATGTGAAACCCAAGAAAAAGTAGAATCTTCGTGTTTTATATTTTTTCACTGTTAGACTGACATGTACTGGATACTGTTATATTTGAAGAAAGTGTTATAGAAATAGACCCCTTTGCCTTTCCCACTTAGTCAAGTAGCTGAATGTGAGGTACTGAGAATGGCATGTGAGTTGGCAGAGGGAAAATCGATTGATATACATTGGTCTTCAGCATTTTTCTAGTCTAGGGGGCGACGTTGAGTTGACTGAAAAATCTTTTTATAGCAATGCCAGCACATGAGTAGGACACTACATAGAGGACTTTACACAGTGACACAGTTACCAACTGAAGTAGCTGCTAGTAAAGTCCACACTTACACACACGACTATACATGGCTGTCACACCAGAGCGAACATAGCTGTCAAATAGACAGCAGGGTTTTATGTGAGAGCTGAAAAATCTATGTTTTGTTTTGTTTTTCGTTGTATTGTTTTTGTTTTAAAATGTGAACACACACACACACACACACACACACACACACACACATGCACGCATACACATATTGGTTAATATATGAAGATTTGTGTTACCTGAGGAATTAACTGTCTGGAAGGTGAAGAGATGTGGCTAGGAGTCTGGCGGACCCTGGAAAGATAGACAAGGTAGACCAGTAGCTCCCAGAGTGTATCTTCCAGACCCAGCAGAGGCAGCACATGGTCTGGCTCAGCTGGGTACAGAAGGTATGTGCAAGCTGGTAAGATTATATTGGGGTGCACCAAACATTTCTTCTCAAGCTAGTAGGATGGCAACGTCCTGTCTTGATTGATAGAATGTCAGGAAAATGATACCAATAGAGCCATCCCATATCCCTCCTGCAGATGGGTTTTTCTCCAGGTAAAACAAATCCACGTCATCCAATTACCACCATGCAGGATCCTCATGTATACACTAGTGTACCAATGAAATATGTCTGGGTAAAGGTGTATAGAAATGTGTCTAATGTATTACTGTGTCATACTCAAAACTTTTGTTATTCAAGGTGATAGCCCTAGAGTTATAATAGGTGATAGGGGTATTCATGTTATTGATAATAAATGTATAATGTATGAGTAGTGGTAATAAATTACATACTTTCGATTAGCCACAAACCAGTGTGAACATAAAGTAACGGTACTAGGTAGAACGAATTGAATAGAATAAGAGTTGGAACTTGATAGAAGTGGCTAATAGCTTTGGCCACTAGTCCTTCCCCGCTACCAAAGATCACTCCTGGGCTGCCTCTTAATGTGTTGATTTTTAAAATGTTCTTGACCCCTCTTGGGATGAGTTTGTAACTGAGAGGCTAGTTTAGACCTTGTGAGGGAAGGTAAATGGTGAGACAGCAACTGAGTACGTTCAAAACACTGTTTCCTGAAAAGTCACACTAACTGTCAGGATGTTGGACCGGGAGAGTAAGTTGTGGAACAGTAATTTCCTAGGCCCAAGTTATTTGACAGACAGGTACCAGGTGTAGGCCACCAGCATCACAACAAAGGGTAGCAGAGACACACTGGTGCCCATTCCACCCACTGCAGAGGGGCCAACACTAGAGAAGGGTCCAAGTGCACTCATGAATCTGTTCTGGGAGGCCCCGAATGCAGTTAGTAGCACCTGAGCCAAAGGCTAAGACAGTTGTCCAGCATGAAGTTGTAGTTTTTCCTGTTCTGTGTTTCTCTCATCACATTCTCTTTTCAGGACAGTCAATTATTTTGATTGTTAACAGGTGACAGAGGCTGGTTCAGGTAATCATATTGAGGTATTGGGGATGAATTACTCTATTCAATTCAGGGGTAAAGGAAAATTTGGAAACCCTGGAGCTTGGAGAAAGTGTGAGGGGCTATTGTCTGAGTAGCATTATGTCCGTAAGTACGTTGACCCCATAGTTGAAAAGAGGTACACCCAGCGATGCCAGTCCAGTAATATTCGGACTTGAGCAGGCATCCTTGAGAATGATTAGCATTTAGACCAAACAAAGTGCTGGACGTGCTCTCACATGCCTCAGTGATTATATTAAGTAGGACTAGTTCTCTTTCCACTAAATATTCTTGAGGTATCCGAATTATGGGTGGGAGGTCACTAGGGGAAAAGTACGACACCTAGGTCCCTTAATCTGGAGTCTCCCAATGTTTGGCAAGCCAACTGCTATTTCACGTACAAAGAAACCTGAGTATTGGGAGACTGGGAAGAACGAACAGACAATAGCCCGCCCACAAGTGTTGATGAAAAGGACTGATGACATTATTAGAAGTGTATATTAATGCAAGCTGAAGGAGATTGTATATGACATTATTGATAGACATGGGATGATGCTATTGATGCACATAAAGTGTTTAAATGTATTCTGAGCTTAAAGACATGTGTTGGACAGATGAACCTGTTAAACTTGAAGAACTGTAGTAGAGTATTCTGTATAACTGATACATGTTCTATTGTACTCTGTAGCTTTCCAAATAATGTATTAAGTGTTTTATTGCATCCTTGAAGGGCATACAAAAGGTTATCTCCAAGCTCCAGAAGTGTACGGTCTATAGTAAAGGAAGAAATCGTTTTGAGGATTAAGACTCTCTCTTATGATAACTTGTTTAGATCTACAAACAGCGTGGTCATACACCAAGGGGGACGTGTTTTATTGCACCCTTGAAGGGCATACAAAAGGTTATCTCCAAGCTCCAGAAGTGTACGGTCTATAGTAAAGGAAGAAATCGTTTTGAGGATTAAGACTCTCTCTTATGATAACTTGTTTAGATCTACAAACAGCGTGGTCATACACCAAGGGGGACTTGCATTATATAGCAATGAAACGTGGTACTGAGATCCTGCATATAACATCTTTAAGGTGATAGTTTATGATACTATCAAAGTGTGGAACTGTCGAAGTCGTATAATTGGATGAACGAAAGTATATTGGTTAATAGTATTTTATTGGTCGATTGCACTCAGTATGCTACACGTGGCATACTGCGATCGCAAGGTAAAATACGCATGTACACACTCGCATTACAACATTTAGTTATTTATATAATTCATATTCATATTGGTTCCGTTACACAGTAATTTATGAGCAGATAGTATTTAGTTTATTATTGGTTTATATATTATGATTATATGTACACTTTAGTGTTATTTAAGGCTCAGGTTATAGGAAATGTGTCATGTCTGATATCATTCTAATCCCCTATTCATCAGCAGCTGTCCGGTTCCATCGCCGAAGAGATCGCATTTTCATACTCTAGTTATTGATGTTAGGCAATATCTTGTCAGATTGATATCAGACTGTAAAATGCTAATGGACTTATTGTAACTGGTTTCTGGGCGGGAGATTCATCTGGAATGTTGACCTCAACCTTTGAGGGGGTTGTTTGAACTAGCCTATGACCTGTTTACCCTGGACCCACCCGAAGTCTGGACCTATAGAAGCAAGCCACATCATCTGCATTGTTTACTCTGTAACACTGAATGTATATATAATCATATCTGCGCTCCCAATTTTCAGTCTACTCTGACCACAGTGTTCAATGGTGAACTACTGTTCACTGGTGCCTGTGGTAGCACAGGTGTATGTATGTATCTTTTGGTATTGGCTGTACTGAACTGTATCTTAATTTAATAATGTATTGAACTGTTAACTATTTACACCTGCTAAAATAAATTACTTTGTGTGTTGGAAACACAATACAATCGCCTATGCAATGCTTATTTGAAAACGATAGAATTACTTTAATAGAATAAACAGCAGTGAATGGGTAAGGTGAGGACATACTGTCTGTAATAGATAGATAGATTGAGAGAGAGAGAGAGAGAGAGAATAACAGGAAACAAAGAAAGACAATGAGGTCTCAAAAGAGATCTTCAATTTATCCCCCATCAGCAATCAACATCCAATTACATAGACTGAAAAACTGCCAAAGGAAAGTACATTTTCTGAGTATATGTGCCTGAAGACAGCTGCAAAACAATACGCCATATTTCTCAAGCCAAAAGAAGTCAAAGGATCAAACACCCCCCCCCCAATAATTGGATTTTAGTGAGTCTACTGACAATGCATGCTTAGATCTAGCTAGTATATAAAATGTACATCTGTTTTACTAGTGGAAAATGTGACTCACATTAATTAATAACTGTCAAGACAAAATTCTCTCTTGTTTTTATGATATTTCATTACATTATCATATTTTGTACAGATAGGGCAATGTGAATTCAGTATTTGCTATTAACACTGTCAAGTCCTATCTCTACACTATCCCTATGGTTTCCCTATGCTGTCCGTATACTGTTATGGGTTGTAAGTGTACGCACTTGCTACACCTAAAGTATGCCTGGTGCAAATACTGATGTTTTTGAGCTGTACTAACCTTGAAATGCATCCAACTGAACAAATACAAGTAAACACACTTTTTTGTGTGTGTTCCCTTTTCCTGAGTATGTTTGAGTGCATGTGCTAAATGAGCCACCAAATGTCAGAATAAAGAGCATATAAACCCAATTCTAAACATTAATATATAATGTGCCATCTCCTATGTGAGTTAAATAAGTAAAAGAAGTATTTGAACTTTAGTAATTTTGTCTGAAATGTTGACAAAGTCTGATTTAAGGTGTCTACATTAGAACTCTTCATTTTTGGGGGGCAGAAAAGTGTAATTATTGAACTACTTTGATAACAGCAGAAGATCCATATTTTAAATGTATTAAAATCAGATGCTACATTTTATCCCAGCCAATTTTGATTCCCACTAAACTCACTTTATGGATATTTTTAAATAAAATTGTAAATGATACATCATTTTCAGTAATGTTCCTTTAAAATTTAGACCATTTTTTTACAGATGTATGGCTAATAACGAAACCTGAATGACAGCATATAAGTATATATTAAAAACACTTTCCAGAAGCAATCGAAGAAAAAAAAGAAACTGACTACAGCAAAAATACCCTGATCTGAAACAATGCATAGAACTAATATGAAAAGCACAGCTAGGCATCTGCTGTAGTAGAGTATAAGTTGATATTTCTCCCTAACAACAACAGCTTCATAGTTATATACAGCCGAATGCATCTCCATGCGACACCATGCCCCCTATGTAGAACAAGTTAGTTCATACTTGCCTACTCTCCAGGAATTTACCGGAGGATTCCTGAATTTCAGGGAGTCCTCATGGACTCCTGGAAGAGTAGGAATCCTCCCCGGTCTTGGTGAAGGCGCGGCTTAATGCCATGAATTTCGGCATTTCATAGCAGGTGATGCAATGACGTCACTAGGCCCTTCCTGCACTTGTCACCTGATATGCCCTCCAGGAGATCCCGTTTTAAAGGTGGGCAAGTATGAGTTATAGTCATATATTAGTACAGTCTTCAATTTGTTTAATTCAATTGTCTGTGATGTGCTGCTGAACATTATAATGTTGGTCTAACACATTTCCCGGTACTATGGTACCCCAACATTGCATATTTTCCTGTATATCTCTATGCAGTGTGAGGAAATATCTACAATGTTGCATCACCACAGATTGCCCCCCACGAATTTTCCAGGGGGAACTCAGTGGCACGTGTTGGACAATTGAATTCTCCCCCTTATAGTTGTGCGTATTATTTTCTAAACACATAGGTCATTTAATGAAGGGCAAAATATAGCTTTTGACTTGCTCTTCACGTTGATTTTCCACGGTACATGGGTTATAGGAGGATCAAAAGTTTGCACAGAGAAGGGTGAGGTTTTGGGTTCAGTGAAGACGTTCTCACTGAAGTGCGGAGCAGAAGAGATGCACTCTATTTTGCGCAGCAGTACAGAAAAGAAGAAAAGAGATTTCAGTGTGTGAAGCAAGATTATTGAGAGAAAGGTGTGAAGAGATTCTGTTCATTGCAATGCAACCCCTCTGTAAAAGGATTAGAACTTTGCACCAGCTCAGACTTGGTAGATATTGAATCTTATCCTATATTTTGTACTGAGACAAAACACTTCCCGTACGCATTTTTTGTAATAAAAAACAGATAAACTTTTGTTTAAAACACTACTCAACTCTATTTCTGGCCTAAATAAATCCTGAGAGTGAAGGAACATCAGGACTATTTATATTATATGTCACCTCAGTGTGAGTGACAGTTTTTTATTACATTGCTCAGCCTAGAAATGCACTTCTCCATCAAAGGTCAACACTTTTAATGGGATTTAATAGTCCTCGGGTGCAAAAAAAAAAGGCTTGGAAAAAATGGTACTGTACGCCCTAAACCCAAAAATACTCAAGAAAATAAAGATAGTCCTGGGGGTAAATGTATCAAGCTGAGAGTTTTCCAGCGTGTTTGAAAAGTGGAGATGTTGCCTATAGCAACCAATCAGATATTAGCTATCATTTTGTAGAATGTACTAAATAAATGATAGCTAGAATCTGATTGGTTTTTCAAACCCGCCGGAAAACTCTCAGCTTGATACATTTACCCCCTGATGTCTCCTGACTCTCAAAATAGGGCTAATCCGAGTAGCATTTTAAGGCAAAATGGAAACCTTTATTTAATTGAAAGGTGGCACTTAAGTGACAAGAGATTGGACTTTGATGTGGAAGAGGGGGCATGTACCTTAATACGCTCCGCAGAAAAACGAGGTGCATTGCTGTCTTTTTTTGGTGAGGATCGTATGTGCTAATGAGTTCTGCTGTTCACCTTCAAAGTAATATTTGTAGTTAATTGCTTTCTTAGATGTTGTATTAGGAACTAAAAATGTATTTAAAATGGCCTCCTTTGCAACATTTATTGCAATATTTAAAGTGTCATGCAATAATTTATAGATAGGTCTCACTAGTATTAAGCAAACAGGGTTTGTGACTTTCTCTAAGCGCTCTTATATACAGCTGCCTTAAATATAACACTGAGGAAACCACTTTCCTCTAGAAACAATCTAAAATATATACCAATGTGTATATATCAGGCGCTTATGAGTTTATAGGGTTCTGACTAAACAAATTTAGCAAATAGTTTCATCCAACAAACTGTCATAAATCACTATGTTCTTATAGAAATAATTCCTCCATAGTGATTTATGACAGTTTGTTGGATGAAACTATTTTCTAAATTTGTTTAGTCAGAACTCTATAAACTCATAAGCGCCTGATATATACACATTGGTATATACTAGGATCACTAGGATCCAAACAATGCTCAACTCTTATGTCACTTTAGGTAATATTTTTTTATGCTATGATATTTTGTGCTGCTTTTGATAAATGTATCCAATATTGTTGCTGATAGTTTGTTCTTTTCAAAATTTGACATTATAAGCATCTAAGCTGATTGAAGTGTGGGGTAAAAAATGTCACACAACCCTTTTGAAATATTTTTCAAAAGGAAGAAGTCCCAAATGAGATATTTTTAATACACAATGGTATAACGAGACACTCTAGGGCTGATGCCGATCGCCAGCACTTGCTAGACCCTTCTGACTGGAAATCTTAGCAACAAAACTCTTAGGCGCTGGTACTTCAGGGAATAACACTAGAGGCTAGCATATAAAACTAAAAAAATTGAAAATGCCCCTGTCGCTTCCTTTTCAAGGGGTGATAATCTTAAAACAATGAATCACAAGAATTATACTACTAAAAGGAGCGCCAGGGGACAATAATCCGAATTAGGAAAAAATAGTGCAAAAATGGCAGAATACGTAAAATGCAACAATTTATTATGTAAAATTCCACAAGATAATCTAATTATACATATTACAATACTGGACAGACTAACACAGTGGATCTAAAAAAATCCTATAGAGTTTTCACCTTACATGAAAATTAAAATTATCCCAATTAAATATCTCACAAAAAAAGAAAATGAGAGATAAACAAGCAGATTACACAATAATGTGCACACTTAGTCCAACAAATCCACAATTGGTTTGGAGTGTAATCTCGGACTTTTCAATAACGATACCTTAAAATTTAAATCCTCAATGAAAGTGAATGCCCAGATTGCGTTATTATGCAATTATGATAATCAGGATAATATTTGTTGTTTATTCTTCCATATTCTTAATCTGGAATAATATAATATAATATATCTTATTATTGTTACAATCTAGTAAGACCTATGTCAATCCCAACTGGCACTAGCAGACTAGAGGCAGAGTCTAACAAGTTCCCTGGTTTTCACCAAGAACCGCCGCAAGGCAGGATGGGCTTTGCTGCTGGGAACTCGCAGGTCACGGTCCTGTGGACTACTTTCGGATGTAACGATAGGAAAAAAAGAGAGGTACCTTGAGATGTAGTCAAGCAGGTACTGGTACATGGAAGATCAGCAGCCGTAGTCCAAAAACAGGCAGAGCTTGGTACACAGGCAATCAGCAGCACTTGGTCAGAAACAGGCAGACTTCGGTACACAGGGGATCAGCAGTACTAGATACACAAGGGGTAGTAGAGGGAGTCAGTAGCTCGACAAACTAGTTGCACTGACACTGTGCAAGTGTCAGTGCCGACGTTATATAGGGGAAGATATTTTAAAAGACTGCCCTAGAGTGCGGTCATGTGACACGGCCCCGGAAGTAGTGCGTGTGGCTCGGAGAGAACAGCGCTTGAGCATGGATCAGGTATGCCTGTTACAATTATAAAAGATGATAATCTGGAGTGATCTCACCCTATTCGACGTGAAGGCTGTTAGGGAAGAACCTCCCCTTCTTATTTTTCACACAGCCAAGAAAAGGTTAGATAGAGCTCAGCCTTATTAGGATATAGCACACTCTATTTTCCAAATTGAACATCTGAAAGTGCACAAATATACTTTCCACTTGTCTGCTTGTTTCAATGATCCAATCGCAAATCCAGGATACCATAGTTGTGACACGTTTCACCAATAAAGAGTGACT
This sequence comes from Mixophyes fleayi, assembly GCF_038048845.1. Lineage (NCBI taxonomy): Eukaryota > Metazoa > Chordata > Amphibia > Anura > Limnodynastidae > Mixophyes > Mixophyes fleayi. The sequence goes on along the minus strand of NC_134403.1, from coordinate 216,913,720 downwards.
TTTTTAAGGATAACTGGCAGTATCTTGAATGTCCATTTTTATTACAAATCCCTGTCTTTTAATGTAGGAGCCCAAATACAATCTGGCACTATATCTTTCATAATAACTCCACATATTTATAAAATCTAATTTATTGTCTTCTCTTAGGGCCTGATTCATTAGCCATCTTATCTTACTTAAAGATAAATCTCTATTACGGAACAGGAAAAGTGGGAGGTGTGAAGGTGGGTGTGTGCAGGGGTTCGAGTGTCTCTTTCAGTATACTAAATGAATGTGTGAAGGAGGGGGTCTTAATTTAACCGTGGAGTGCAGGTGGCGGTTAATTATTGTGCTGTTTTATTTGTAGGGTGATGGTGGGGCAATTTAATTTAATAGTAGGGCCTATGGATTTAAGATGGGGTAATTGGATCTTTACTTTAATGCTGGGGTGGTTTGGGAGCAATTAATTGGTTGTGGGGCTGTTTGGGGTAAATGAGGACTATTTTATTAAATGTGATTATGAATTATTTAATGCCTACGATTGTTGTGGGAAAATGTTATATTTAATAAATGTAAATGTTATTTAATTTATGCTGGGGCTGTTTGGACGGAGGGAAATAGGTCTCTATTTATTAAATGTTTATGCTATTTAATGTCAGAGCTAGTTGGAGGGAAATAGATTTATTTATCAAATGTGAATACTATTATTTTAACATTTTGGCTGGAGGGAGACCTAATCATGAAACGTGGGTGCTATTTTTATTTAACACCGGGGCTGGTTGAAGTTTTCATGTTCCCATTTGTTTTTCCAAATAGGGCCCCCAACATTCCAGGTTCCAGACAAGCAGCAACTGATCTAAAGACACCAGCAGCAACAGGTGGTGAAAGTGACAAGGGGTAGGAGAGAGCATGGGGTATATTTACTAAACTGCAAGTTTAGAAAAAGTGGATATGCTGCCTTTAGCAACCAATCAGATTCTAGTTATCATTTTTTTAGTACATTCTACAAAATAGAAGCTAGAATCTGATTGGTTGTTATAGGCAACATCTCCACTTTTTCAAACACGCAGTTTAGTAAATAAACTACCCTTTAAGGATGGGGCGCTATTTATGGGCCAGTGGTATGTGCTTACCTTACAGGCTAAAGTCTGCCAGCCAGTCCCTGGGTGTGTGTTTATTTAGAAATGTTACAACACAATCTGGAGTGTATTTTATAGAGTTGTTGTTACCTAATTATTTGCATTGGCATTTTTATAATTATATTATGTTTTTCTTGGTAAAATGATTCTGGCCGACAGGACACATTCATTCACATTATCTGCATGCTACACATCAATTACTATGCATGCACTAACACTTGGAGGGGGGCGGTGGTTGATTTGGAGAGGACGGGCTCCTTTGAGGTAAATGCAACTATTGTCTGCAAAACCTTTTCCTCATATACCGCTTTTATGTTATACATGTCAGCTTCCCTAAAAATCTATGCAGCCAGCACTTGAGCACCATGGTCGCTTAGTGGCTAGCGCTTTTGCCTTACAGCACTGGGGTCATGAGTTCCATACCTGACCCATGTTGGGTAATATCCCTAAATGGAGTTTTGAAATTTGTGTGAAGCTACAAGAGAGACAAGCAGCTAAACAAAATAAAGAGAATCAATACAAACAGAAAATATCCACAGATAAAAGATACACAGTCAAACCAAGGCAAAAATGACATGTAATAAAGCTTGTGAAAAAGTATTCCACAGCCAAATAAAAGCACATTTTAAAATAGAGATATATTATTATGGCTCACAACAGATTGCATACCATTTAGACATCAAGATAAAAGCAAATAACAGCAAAGTCACCAAGAAAAAACAGCAGAAGGCTAAAAATTAGAAACAAATTAGTCTAACTATTATTATTATTACTATTATTATTACTATTATACATCAATGAATTTACATTGTGATTTATTAAAACTGTGCATCTACCATGGATTTTGGGGTAAAATAGTTAATTGTATAATTATTGACATTAATAAAAGTTATATTGTTTGTTATGAGAGAAGTGTATGCAGGTGTATGTTGTGCATAGTTATTTGTGATTATGGGTATTTAAAGCAAACATTGTTTTTGCAACAATTTAGTGTTGTGGCTTCGGCGCTGCTGGTGTGTGCAGTTGCTAATTTTTCTCAGTAACACTTTAGCTTGCCTCTAGCACTTATATGATTTGCAGGCAATGGTGTATTGTAGAGTTTGTCATTCTAGTCTATATAATGCACATATTTATTCCATCTGCATGTTCCCTTAGTGGTTAGACAATCTACCTTCCAACAGTGGAGTCATGAGTTCAAATCCTGACTCACGGCCTTATATCTGTGGAGTTTAAATATCCTCCCCATGTTTGTGGTGGCTTCCTCCTATGTGTTGCTTATTGCAGAGTACGCATAATTTATATACTTACATTTTATGTACATAGTTTAACCAAATTGAACTATAATGCCTTTTATTTATACTAGCGTATTATTAGATATTACACATTAACCATTTCACATTGCAATTTATTAATACTGTGCATCCACCATGTTGTTTTAAAAAATAGCACATTGTTTAATTATTGACATTAATATATAAAAAAAAAATGCTATGCGTAAAGTATATGCAGATGTATGTTGTCAATAGCTTAGTGTTGTTATTCAGTGCTGCTGCAATAGCTTTTTTGGACTTAAACATGACCTCGAGCTTCCTTAAGTGTTAAGCAAAAATTTTACAAAAATGCTAAAGTACTGCTTCTAAACTATCTGACAGATCCGGAGGTAAATGCCTACTCTTCTTAAGTCACTACGATCTCCACCCTTTCCTTACCCTTTTTTCTTAAGAGGTCGGAGAGCTACCTAAGTGAAGTTAAGAAGGATTTTGATATTAACTTAAAGATTTTACTTAAGTGACGGATTTTCGTTCTTATCTCCCTGTTCTGGGCATGCGCAGCGTAGATTTTCATATTATCCGCACAAAATTGGCAGATAAGTACGGTAATAAATCAGGCCCTTAGTGTGGTCTAATTTTCATAACCTATTTCGCTATGTCACATGTTCTATAATATAAAAAGAAAAAATATATAAATATATAAGCAAAAAAATATACTGTTTAGCGACTTTATTTAGATAAATAGATTTTCCCATGAAACTGCAGTGAAAACATCTTAAAAAACAGTATAAACTAAAAGCAATCAATTGTTCCCCAAAACTTCTTGGATCTGACCCTCTTAGCACAGGGCACTGACATTATTACTGACAACTATCAGAACTATCAGAAGAAAGTAGATACAGATAACTATATAGATTTCGATAGCAATCAAAACAAGCCGTGGTTGAAGAATATATCCAAAAGTCAACTAAAAAGAATTAAAAGGATTTGTTTGAAACCCAAGCACGGGGAATGTTAAAAGTTTTCGAGGAGAAGGGATACCCAAAGGATAACTTGGAAGATGCTTATAAGTATGCTAAAAATCTAGATCTGGACTCTATTTTGGAGAGCAAGGAGAAGGGCTTGCTATATATAGAGGATAATACTTGTAAAGGTTTGAATTTAATTTCAAAATACAATGTTAAACCAATGGGTATTAAACATTTCATTCAGAAAAACTATCATTTATTAAAACAAGACCATATTTTAAAGACCTTTATTCCCAAACAACCTACCATTGAAACGGAAAAAAAAAAAAAAGAAAATGGAAAAGGAAAAGCGTTACAATCAAGTGGTTTTCTAGGAAACATAAAAGAAAACTTTAAATGTGGCAAGTTGAGATATACGACTTGCCAATATATCAAAAACTAAAATAAGGTAGTTATCTCTCAAGTATCAAAAGAAAGTTTTACGATTCCAGGTTTTTACAACCATAATACAGTCTATGCTATAAACGTGCTGCAGTGCCCTGGTGGACTGCAGGACATGGGGAGGACAAGCAGATATTTATGTACCAGATTTATGGAACATAGACAAAATATTATTAATGGCTTTGAAGCTCATAGTGTGTCTAGACACTTTAAAGAAGAACATGCTGCAAACCCTCTGGGCCTTAGTGTTGTTATTATGGAATCCATTAACCCCACAGCAAGAGGAGGTGATAGGTTCAGGATCCTCTGTGAAAGGGAGATATTTTGGATGCTTAAGTTACATACATTAATAACCGAAAGGTTGAACAAAACTATGGAATTCAACTTTAGATAATAGTTTAACATTGTAACGATGTATGTGAGATATATTTGCTTGTAATGTATTTCTCAGTATATTCATAGGTTTTAGCATTATTTTCATTCATAGCCTTATTTATAGTTATTCCCTTTTTTTCTCTTTTAATTCCTTAAATTATTTGAACATAACTCTGTATTTGAGTTCACTGGATCTTATCATTCTGATTTAGTTATATGATCTTATAGAGACATATTACAGGTATTCCATAAGGGTCTTTTCTGTTCTTTTCTTCCTTTCACTGTATTATTCATTCATTGAGCTGTGGCTCAATGGTCTAAGACTAAGGTACTCAGACCAGATAGCTAGGGTTCATATCATGTTTTTTAAGTTGTTTTCCGTTCAGTTTCATGGGAAAATCTATTTATCTATATAAGGTTGCTAAATAATATATTTTTTACTTATTGTTATTTTTTTATTTTTTATTTTTATATTATAGAACACCTGAGATAGAAAAATAGGTTTTTAAAATTAGACCACACTAAGAAAAGACATTAAATGAGATTTTCTAAATATGTGGAGTATTTATGAAAGATATTGTGCCAGATTGTATTTGGACTGTGTCGTGAACATAAAGAACTTACAGTTATTTATAAAGGTTAACCAATCACATAATTGTTTAGATTAAGGCCTAAATCATAACTGCAGTGTAAATCGGGTATATCAATTGAATCCATTTATAAGTTGAGGTACTAAAGTGTAAAATGTTGAAGTCAGAAAGTCTGTTGTGTGTGTAGTTGATGGCTCTGCACATTCCCGTGTTAGATGAGAGCAGTGTCACCTGTTGTAGCTTTAAAGGGCCCCTGCTGTGATCTATATCATGATACAAGTTAGTTTTTGGACACCTGAATAGACTTTGTGGGGCCAGTCACAACTGGACATCCTTGCAGCCAAAGGCAGCATTTGAAGGCCTATACAGGTATATAGAAATATGAGCTTCAAAGGAAAATGTCTTCATGGTGCATATTTTGGGAAATCTGGGTGGTACTCCATACTGAGGAGCAGATATCACATCAGGGTTGTGAATGACAGGTACTGGTGGTATCCGGGAACAGCTATAATTACATATCTTTGGGAAAGGTATGTCACTTTGTCATAATTCCATCATGTTTGGTATTTAAATGTGTAGGAGATTATGACCAGTTTATTGAAGGGGAAGTTATGTCTCTGGGATATATCTGTGAAAAATTACCCAAAGGTCAAAACTTTGGCAATATTTGTGATCAAACTATAGTGACACCCAGGGGACATTCCTGTCCCCCTATTAGGATTAACACTGCCCCTGTGAAGACTGTCCCATTTCATTTTGCTTAAAAAAACCTGTGATGGGAAGCGGCAAATTGTTAGTCTTTTGGGAAAATCAATCCATATTGATAAGTTGTCCATCTTCCTAGCTAATTTCTCATGGCACAGATTATACAACTCATATAAATTATACTCTGAATGTAATCCCTTTTATTTTAAACTGCTTTGCTTGTGTATGTTATGTCAATTGTTTATTAATTGTTTTGTTATATATTTGAATTGTACCTTTGTATATTAAATCTATACATTTAGTAAGTGGCGTCCTTGATACTCTAACAAATCCATTAGCCTGTAAAGAAGAATATAGCTCAACCAAGTTAACCCTTTGAATGCCGTTCTGTGATTTATTGATACATTTGACTAACAAGCCTAGTGTGTGCCTGCATTTACATCTGTGCAACAGTTTGGAGGTGTGAAGAGTTAACTCTGTTTGCTGGTGTGAGTCTTGCTAGCCTGTGGGTAGCCAGAAGCCTTGTGTGCCAGTGTGGGACAGTATATTGGGGTCCTATTGCCCGTCTTCAATAGGTGGTGGCAAACCTGAAGTGTGGGGGGGGGGGGTCGCAGCGTGGGGGCGATTCAGTAGGTCTATAACCTGTCTGATAGGTAGAGAGAGACTGCTCACTGGAATCCTTTGTAACCTCATACTGCAAACACCCCAAAGTCACGAAGCTGGGTGCGTGTTTGTGACAGACTGCTACATTAAAAGATGGGGTTTGTAATCTGCAGTTATTGCACAGGGTTCTGTAGTCTGCAGACAATTAAGACATATGAGTGATCTACGTGCTTTGTGACTATTTTGTTAGAGCTCTTTCTCTTCTCTCTTCAACCTTTCATTTTACAATTAAAAAGCAATAATACGAAGCAACATTTTAAAAATATACAGAAATTGTAACTATGAATGAATAATGATGTTTGCTACTAAATGGCTTTAAGCTACTAATGTTCTCAGATACTGCAATAATTTAATTAACACAGGTATTTCTGCTACTCAGAGCAGTGCTTTGATATAAATGGACATTCAGGATACTGACAGTTATCTTTGAAAAGTCAGACTTTACTGATAAAATGCGTTAGTCCTATGATATCCAGTATTTGTGACTGGATGATTGAAACAAGCAGACAAGTGGAAAGTATATTTGTGCACTTTCAGTCACTTAATTTGGAAAATAGAACTGTGCTATATCCTATTAAGGCTGAGCTCTATCAGCGTGAAATTTAAATGTGGAGAGACACTGACTGTTTAACTTCTTCTCAGATCTGTGAACAATCAGAAGAGGATGTTCTTCCCTAACAGCCTTTACATTGAATAGGGTGAGATCACTCCAGATTATCATCTTTTATAATAAGATATATATGCTCAAAAAACTTTTATTGTTGAGTCCTAAAAGTGTTCCGGATTAAGACTTTAGACGAATAAACAACACATGCAATCCTGATGATCACAATTGCAAAATAATATGATCTGGCCATTCACTTTTATTGAAGATTTAGATTTTAAGGTATCGTTATTGAAAAGTCTACACTCCAAACCAACTGTAGATTTGTTTATCTCTCTCTTCTTTTCCTTTTTTGTGCGATTTTTAATTAGGACAATTTTAATGTTCATGTAAGGTGAATATTCTATAGGATTATTTGAGATCCATTGTGTTAGTCTATTGAGTATTCTAATATGTATAATTAGATTATCTTGTTCATTGCATTGTACATAATAATATTTAGCATTTTACATATTTAGCCACTTCTTACTGGCTGGTTGTGTTTTGACCGCTGAAAGTACTTAATTCATTAGTGTGGCTGCTATATTATGTAACGTCATGGCCGTCTGTTAGCATTACTTGATATTTCCATTTGGACTGCAACAGGAAATAATATTAAAGAACAGATGTTTGTGTTTATTTGATCGTAATTTATACTTGTATTTTGTATTGTCTGTATTTAATTATACTTTACATGATGAATGCAACTTTCGCATTTATTTTTAACACTGTCCAGACATTATTCTCTGTTATATATATGTCACTCCTGACCTAAACTTGACTCATATGCTAATGTTGTAGAACTTGACGCATCCTGAGATGCGTCCGACTGAGCATGTGCACGTAAATGCACTATTCCATGTGTGTGGCTTTTCCTGATTACGTCCAGTTGAATAAATATAAAAAAATATCCTAGGATGTTTCAGAAAATATGCTGGGTTTGAGGACGATAATGGTCATCGGTTGCTGGGTATAATGATGGCCATTTCCTGGACAAGAGAATAATATCATCACTGTTTTTGGCGATGACTTTCAAGAGCTTATATGTAGGTTTTGATTAGAGATGGGCGGGCTCGGTTCCCCGAGATCCGAATCCATCCGAATTTCGTCTATCCGAGCCCATTCGGAATCGAAATCGAGGCAAAACGCCATCATGACGTATTCGTATTTCTGAGCTCGGTTCTCGAGAGATTTGAAAAGCATAAATACCAGCCTCCACAGCAATCCATCACCATTTGACAGAGGGAGAGAGCAGGGTTAGGTCAGAGGCTGTATTAGCGAAGGGACAGAGCAATAATTGTACACCTTATTCTTTCTATTATTCTTTCATTTGGAATCTATTCAATTATATTATTAAATCAAATTCTATTTGCAATTGTTAGAGCAGCAAGACAGGAGGATAGAGGAGGCTTATTTTTCAGTTTTTTTGCACTACAAAGTGTTTAACACTAATTTTTTTGGCTGTCAAAAAAAGTCATATTTGTCAGCAGTATCTATATAAGACAATATTTTGCACTACAAGTGCTTTGGGGTCTCCCATATTCCCCAGTGTTTAACACCAATTTTTCTGGCTGTCAAAAAAAGTCATATTTATCAGCAGTATCTATATAAGACAATATTTTGCACTACAAATGATTTGGGGTGTCCAATATTCCCCAGTGTTTTACACTAATTTTTCTGGCTGTCATATTTGTCATTATCTATCTAAGACAATATTTTGCACTAGAAGTGGTTTGGGCTCATTAAAATGGATTCAAAGCAGTCCACATATGAGCAGAATCAGCAAGCAGGTGCTGGCACCAGTTCGGATGGTAGTGTTCCCAGTACATCATCTGATAAAGTCTATGTAAAAGTACATAGTATTTTGAAATCAAGGAAAAAAACACACACCAAAAAAAAGGTACCGTGTTGAAGCGAAAAAGAAGTGTAACTGAGGAAAAGTTAAGTTCCTATAAAAAAATAAATTGCCGATATGTCATTCTACACACGCAGTGGCAAAGAAAGAATGAGGCTTCGCCTTTCTCTATTAGTGGCAGATCAGAAAATGTTACCGAGCCTTCTTCTTGTAGGGTCACTCGTGACCAAGCAAGACCAAGTAATTTGTAGTCTAAAAGTGGTGCACAACTACTGTTGTGCTTGAAAGCCAAGCTGCAAGAACACAGTAAGCCATTAGAGGATAATGTATGCTCTGAATCAGAAATGACACCAATCCCTGTGGAGAGTCAATCCACCAGTGGTATGTCTAATCTTGAGCATTCTGTTAGTGACAGTGTACCCATAAAGAAGGGTCCTTTCAGCAGTTCTGCTGATGTGTGCCTTAACAGCCCGAGTGTAGCCGGTGATACACCAATTGAGGATGCCACTTTGGAATTAGAAGAGGATGAGGGGGAGATTTGTGTAGGCGACGAGGGCACTAATGATGATGTTGATGATAATGATGTAGACAGATACCAAATTGCCTTTCTCAATTTCTATTAATATTCTAGACTCTATAACGGCTGAATAGTTTTCTATTTTACTCCTAGTGGAGAGGGGGCCTGATGCAGACAGATACCAAACTGCCTTTCTCAATTTCTATTTATATTCTAGACTCTATAACGGCTGAATAGTTTTCTATATTACTCCTAGTGGAGAGGGGGTCTGATGTAGGCAGATACCAAACTGCCTTTGTCCATTTATTTTTATAATCTAATTCTACAGTCTATGCAGGCTGCTTTTTTCTATTCAACTACAAGTAGAAGGGGAAGGGGGGGCTATAGAGACTGAAACCAAACTGCCTTTGTCCATTTCAATTTATATTGTACAGTCTATAACGGCTAAATTTTTGAGTATTTTCTACAAGTGGAGGGGGGTCTAGAGAGACAGAAACCAAACTGCCTTTGTCCATTTCTTTATATATTTAACTATAAGTGTAGGGTGTAATATACACCCAAAGACGATGACTGCATTGCCAATAGGCTAAGATGAAGAGGAAGACAATCAGGTTTGTGTGCAGAATTAAGGACGGCCTACCAGGGTTTAAACTGTTTTCTTCCTAATTTAATAGCTTTAGAATTACCTTACTTATCCAAGAAACAGGTGGAGCACTAAATTAGGTTATTTTATGGCCAAAACCATTGATTTTTAAACAAAATTGCAAAACAAAACCAAAACACGACGGTAATCCAGATCCAAAACCAAAACCAAAACCAAAACACGGGGGTCAGTGAGCATCTCTAGTTTTGATTTTCTTACCTATTTTCCATTGTGTTTCTCCTTTACCTTCCTCTTATTCACCTTCTCCTCTTCCCCTCATCACATAGTGTATCTCTTTAAATACGTCACACAAATCTTTAAATACGTCACACAATATTTACTACTAATTCATAAGGACAACTCCCAAACGAGGGACTATTTCTCAAAACCAAGTCCAAAAGGACAGAACCATTTTTCTAATGCAGCTCTGCTTTTGTTTTGTTTTTGTCAATGGTTACTTTGCCCCTTTGAAGCCTAACAGAGTTATGTTTCCCACTCTTAGATTGTAAGCTATTTAGGGCAGGGACATTTTTACCTTTTGTTTCATGTATTGTATGTAATCTGTTTGTGTCATATCATGATCCCCTCATTGTACAGCACTGCGCAATATGTCAGTGTTTTATAAATAAAAAGTTAATAATAGTAATGGAGTTGCTATACTATTTGCTGCGAAGACTACCATCACTCTTTTGCTGCCAAAACAAACTTCACCTTCACTTTGTGTGATGCACAGAAACATCACTGATACTAACAGAAAATACTTGATTCTTGAAGGGGACCTTTTTGATCTTTATTAACTCAGAGATGGGCACCAATGACCATCACTGATGGGATCAGGTATAGTATGTCATTCAGAAACTCCTGTCTGATCCAAAAAATCGTGAAGAACATCAAAGATAAATGACTACAAAATTCTATTGAAGGCTTTCTTGGTGTCTACAGACTTAAGGTAGGGGATTTTCTAGATTTAATCATATGATCAGGTCAACGGTGTGCCTCGTATTGTCTTTTGCTTGTTTCAAGTGGTGGTTTGGAGAGGAGGCCCCAGCAACAGGAAATTTAATAGTGAGTGAAGGTGGGGAATCAGAGTGCTGGTGAATACTCTGTAATAGGCCCATAGATAATCTGTCCATAGAGATTTCAGAATTAAGGTTGGCTGCTATCTGAGGAAACAGTGTATGTAACTTACATTTTGCTAGAAAACTATTTAACAGGTCTTGAGAGAATTATTGGGAGCCAGTAGCCTAATGGTGATTATAAAGATTCTGGTAATATCTCCTAAAGTATTCCCTGATCTCTTTTGGGTCATAGGGTATTTGTACCAAGCTAGTTTAATGCCGAAAGGTTGCAATTCAATATTCAGTTAATAGCTAATATTTTGTCAGCTTTATCCCCTTTCTTGTAACATCTTTGCTTTAAACCAACTTACAGTATATACTGGAGTATAAGCTGACCCAAATATAAGCCGAGGACCACAGAAAACTGGGAAAACTTATGGACTAGAGTATAAGCCGAGGGGGGGCTTTTTCAGCGTAAAAAATGTGCTGAAAAACTTGGCTTATACACAAGTATATATGGTAGTTTATTTTCAATTTGGGATGCATGTAAAATATTCAATTCCCACCTAGCCGCTTTTAATTTCTAGAGAGTGTGAACTCTCCCATCTAGTTTATGTTGAGATTCCAAGGATTGAACCAGAATGACAATTCACTGATCTTGACCAGTATTTCTTTTTTAGCATGTGCATTAAGCTTGAAATATTCTTAAAGTCCAGTTGTAATTTAAAGTCGGGGTTCTATAGCAGAGATTCATTAATAGGCCAAGTGGAGAAACAGAGTAGATATGTCAGACAAGTCGGTAGTTAGGCGACGTGATCTGAACATATAATAGGATACATTTAATCTTTAGATGCATTTTGGGCTACATCAGGTTGAGCAGGATTTATTCTGTTGTAGGAATCCTGGACAAGGAATAGTAGGTGTAGTTTGGTGAGAAGTTCACATACACGCCACACATCTCAAAGACGATGTAGTTTAAGGAAGGTTTTCAGGGATTTAAAGTGTTGTAAAATCAAACTCATTGATATCTACCACACAGTGGTGGATATAACCACATTGTTGGGGGCATATATATTAACTAGTATGCTCAACAGTTTACGCAGCCTACCCACCAGATCCTTTGTTATCTCTCAAAATCTTTTCATATATGACCAAGTATATACTGAGTTGAGAGAAATCTGGAGATTCTAATCTAAGAATCTATAAAATTAAGGGACAGGTTATACTTATATCTGATACCTTTGTTCATCAGGGCTCATGTCATCTTCCTAAGATCTCTTCTCTTAAAGTATTGGGTAAGCTTACTTGTCCCCAACTTTTACCTTTGATCATTTCTCTTGCTTTAAGATATAGGGCCTGATTCATCAAGGAACATAAACTGCGATTTAGAGCATATTGTCCGCAAAATCACTCTGTGCATGACCAGAACTGGCTCATAGGCCACAGAATACAGCCAAGTTCAATTCATCTTCAAGTGCAAAGGACACTTACTACAGCTTAGGATTTCAAGGAGGGGACAGGGTAGGGAAGGGGTGTTAGACCATAGTCAACGTAAAATAAGAATGTGGCAATCTAGAGTGCACACAGCAGCGTCCATCCAGCCTCTGGTGACATTAATTCAATATTTTTTCTGTGCAATCTTTTGAGAATTTATATTCCACATAGGTTTTGCACGTATCCTGCAGTGTCCTGTGTAGTAGAACAGAGCAGACCCACACCTATATTCATCAGCGCACATATCTCAGATCTGCTCCTTGTTGAATTTGGGCGTGCACAGACACAAATTATGTGGGTACAGAAACAAATGCACTCAGTATGAGTCCCTTGATGAATCAGGCCCATAGTGTTTAGGTGGATGTTCAGGAAGTGGTCTATCGAAAATAGTCTAAAAAGTTCCTCTGGAGGCAGGAGAAAGCAGTTCAGGTGTCCATGCACATGGCCATTCACAGATCTATGGTTAGTGTATGACCATCTCAACATGAAAGACTCCCAAGAAGGCATGCACCATTACTTTCCCAGCAGAAGGTGTGGCTTATTGACACGGTTTGTGTCCTCAGACCACGCCTCCTGCTGTGCGATGCCATGAATCTTGACATTACATAGCAGGGGGAGGGGCCATGATGATGCAATTGCATCACCAAAGCCTCCTCCCACACTTGCCACCTAACTTCCCCTCCAGGATCTCCCAGAGGAGAGGTTAATAACCGTTGGTAAGTATACTTTATTTCTGCACAAACTCGCTTCTGTAGAATACCTCACAAGGCAACACCTCTGATGGGTTGGCTACTGGTGCCTAGGCTAAGGCGAATTCCACTCAGAACAACTTTTCCAAAGTGCTGTTGTTCAGCTGTT